>NW_008752245.1:96198-132541 GCF_000715545.1 Opisthorchis viverrini | reverse complement strand
TCTTCACTGACATACTCATATTCCGTGAGATTTGCCGCCTTTGACCACATTCTAAGGATTGCTCGCTCACCAGAACCACTCGCTTTCCTCCAACAACCTTCTCAGTACACTGCAGGTCCAAGCGAGACGTCTTTTACCACGTTCTAGTCACAGATCTTCGTAGAGGCCAAGCCATTTCCAAGATAAATTTGCTCACCCACAAAGTGCATTATCAGCGGCGGAATAAGACATGCTACTAAAACATTTCGATATAACGCCCAACATGAATGCGAGCACAACACTATTGTAAATGAGGTTTACGAAGCCCGGATGGGATAGAACTGCAGCTGACCTGCGAGTGAATCAAATCTATGAATGTGACTGTGTGGCAATTGTTAGTTCTTACAAAATAGTCTCAAACTGTCATCTTTCCTCGGAAGTTTCGATAGATTTTAAAAGAACGGAACATATATATGACCTAGGTTGTAAACAAATTCAAACGAAAACACTATATGGGATCCTCATAATCAACAGTCCACTTGTATTCCAGACTCGACTGAATCCGGTGAGTCAGATGAGAATTTGTAAAATTATCTTGTAAAATTGTCTTCAGACGGTTGATAGTTTTAAGCCTGCTTGGCCTCTCCCACCGCCTAGGGCAGCAGCCTCTCTGGCGTAACCGTGGTCCCCAATTCGGAACTTCAATAGTTTCTAGATATGTATGTTTTGTGTCCCGCAACTGGTGCCTTTCACGCTAGTGCGGAGTAGTTCAGGTACGCTTGATGTTCGCTAATGCAACTCCGGGTGTTCGGTTTCCATCTGCCCGTGGTAGCAGAATCTGCACGCCAGTACACCCATAGAAACTAACGCAAAACCATGCGCTCACGATCTGGTTACGGGGTTTGCATTCAGTTTGCATACAGTTCCTCATAGGACGAGAAAGTTTGCAACAGACGACATATTCGCGAGGCGAAATCCCGTGCATTTTGCGGCAATTGCGTGCATCAAATTCTGGGTGACTTTAAAACGTCCAATGTGAGCACTCATTGACTGTGTTCTGCTTCGGTTGTAACGACCATATATATTTCAGCGCCAACCCCGAGCAGTGAGTTTCACGGTGGCGAGTGTGGTTGACTTCAAGCTTATTTCTCATTTATTCTTCTTCTTTTTCGTATTCTGAGGAACCGAGGGTAAAGCAATAATCCAGAATATTGTGTAACGTCTAAATAAGTTGGAGCTGAACTGCCTGTTTAGCTTTCCAGCATTCAGTTTGGCATTATTTGGGGAGATAGGAGAACGCAACGCGGTCATTCTCCAGACGATATTTCAAGCATCGTTGACGAATACGCGTAGCTCAGTCATCCGTTTGCTTTCGATTTTTATAATGCCCTGGTTTCGTCCCTTATGTCCTTTTTCCCTTTTTCAACTTTATTAATGAGACTGTTATACCCATCCGTTTTGTTTAGGAAATTTTTTGAAGCCTTCTTCTTTTATCGCAATTTTCGACAAATTTTCAAAAAGGCACACAAATTTCGGTTTCTTCTAATCAAATTCAAACTAAAACCTTTTATTGGATTCTAATCATCAATTTTTTGCATACTCGACTGAGCCTGATTCTGTTTTATTTCCATTTGTGTAATGATATCCATCCAACCTACCGAATTTATTTATTAACCAATTGTTTAATTCTGCCCGTCATTTCAAACTCATATCTGCGCCGAAATTTGATTATTGCTAGAAGAAAGCATGGTCTGCCTAGCGAACTCCTGGTCTTCCCTTCTATTGTTTTTCATCTTGTTACATTTTTTGAACTTCTAAATGATGCTGAATTATTTCTTGCAACTTTCTTCGTAACACTAAATCGCCAATGGCTCTCATCATGCAGAACGTGACATATTTGTTTTGTTTTCCTATCTTAAGTATGTTCGGATTTCTTGCATAATGACCGTCTAAATTTTGCGACCGTCCACGAGTCTCATTGTTTTGCACGATGCCGCTTTTTGTCAAAATATCGAGCTCAAACTTCTTGTTAGGTGCTGGGCTGTACTGTTGTTAAGTTTATCACTCAGTTTCTTACTCTTTCTTAGATGTTTCTGTTCTCTATAATGGCCTATGTTGAATCGCTTGCATGGCAACCCAACTCTACAATGCTGAATTTAGTATCTGCGCCACTACACTCATTCGGCCATATACTTCGTTTTTGTTCAAACCTACTGAGTTTCCAATTTCTTCTCTTCAGTGGGGAAAGTGGTCGGTGAGTTGAACTTTGAATTTAATTCAAGAACGCGTTTGGCAAATATGGGTAAGCGGGACCCCGAATATATGTGAAGATGCACATATATACTCAGTGTTCCTTGAGAGGAACCGCTCAGCTAGTTGGCATACGCACATAGTTTGTGCAATTTGTGTGGTTTATATAGATCACTAGCCAGTTTAGTGCTCGATCACTGAGCTCAATCATCTGAAAGCTCCGTAAGAGTTTCACACTTTCAGGATGAACTAGCTTCAATCGAAGCCATCTTCCTAAAGCCTCGAGTATTTTCAACTTTCCAGCTGATTTCTCCTTTATGTACTCCCCATCAAGGTGATGCTGGGACGTCAACTGCGAGTAAGTAGTGCAATTCATTCCACCAGGGAATTTTTATTGAACCGCAAGCGTCCAGCTAGCAGCCTGTTTAAAATATGCATTCTGTTGTAGACAAACTCCGACAGATAGAACGAATATTATAAAGGCAATTCCACTGTATTTTGCACCCCAAAGTTCTTAAGCAGAATGAAATTTCGAACAGGCTGAGAGCTGCAGCAACAATACCATGGGTAGATTAACACGGTGAAATTGCTGATTGGGTTTTGCAGACATTTGGCTTGACATGCTGCTGAGTAACATTTAGTTGGTTACTGAAGCTTTTTCTGGGGTAATAGTGCTGGCAACACTATTGACAGGTTCACTTCCCAGTCACCTCCTTTGGCCGCCAGCCTCTCCTTGATCGTTCGGTTATTGGTTGGGTTAGACCACTTGTTTACATGTTGTACGGTGCCATTCTTAACCGCCTGATGCCCATCCTCTGCAAGCAACTCCTAAACTCTTCGCTGTCAAAGCAAGGCTCCTGATCAATTAGAATTATTTTTATCATCCTTTGGTTGGTCATGGTGTGACGCGCTACCACCCCGCTAATCGTCGTCACCCGTTGACTTGGAACGGATCTCACCTTGCCCACCGCTACAGGTGTTCAGTCACTTTAATAGTATATTGATTTCCGATGTCTGTCACCAGAGGGAACCTATGACCTCAACGGACCATTGCTTGCCGGTTTCTGGTACAAAGATGGCTTCCATAGGATGTGTTGCATAGTCTTATCCACTTCCATTAGTTGGCACCGCTTACGCCAATAGCGATCATTCGATAAACATAAAAGATCCATTGAATGCTAGCTGTCAGCTGTGTAAGACGTGTATTTTTGGATAACGGAAACCATCCAGTACTATAACGCTATTAAAAACTCGGAAATTCAGAAGCATATGGTATTCCTGGAGAGCGTTGTCATTTCCCCAAGGTGATACAAAAATCAGGTTACGTTATCATTCGTAGGCACATACAAACTACAACATGCAGCTAATGAAATTAAACATCTCACATTATTGTCTTTTCCTATAAACAGTGTCGTTTCGGTACAGGGGGTATACTTTCAACTTCAGCCAGAAGCTGCTGCGCTGCTTTGCCATTACCAGGTTGATACCAACTCCAGTATAAGTAGAGAGGTAGAGGTACAGACGTCAGGAAACTGCCGGAGAATAGCTAAGACGGTCAGGTGAATTGGGTCAGATATTACTATCAAAAGTGATGAACTAGCCGCCCTCAAATCCCCTAATGTGTATTTATATTTATGCGCGGCCGTGAAAACCACAAACTGTACAAATATTCTCGACATAAGACAATTTTCGGATCGAGAAAGAATATCGGCAGGCATGAGTACACGAACTGGCAAAAATACATAAAGAAATTCTAGAAGGTCGGATTTTGGATGGTAGAGAATTTCCTATATTCAAAATTGCCCTCAATTCGTGTGTTTTCTTTAATCTCTCAAACAACTGCCTAATGAATATGACGAAATTTTCGTCTGGCTTGGTAACACCCTGCATAACTGTTTCCACATTACTGATATTCTAAACAAAGTTGTATCATGACTCTGTTTTTTTATAGACTTAAGCCCAAATATTTTCAGCCTATATTTATTCGCAACTCCCGTGAAACGTTGCTAATAGACACATGCCGATGATAATCTCATTATCGTGGGTGCAACATTTTGTAGAACGATTCTCGTCCCAAGTGTATTTCTACCCTATTCAAGCATCCTTCTGCTACAGTCATGTTTCTTGGAGTAACAGCTTGTAAATTTGGTCTAATGCAAGTTAACTCAGGCTGTCTGTTAGAACAGACGCCAAATAGGTCCACTGAGCCCAGCGAACGTTCATCCATCTATTATTCAAAAAGCTCAAAGACGGTGCTACCAAGTTGCCCCGGCAGATAATCGGTATAATTCACAGCCCATTAATCTCATTCTGTGCCTAACAAATCTAACTACATTGGTGGCAAAGGATCTAAGGGCGAACACGGAACGAATTTCGTAATTGCAAGTTCCGTCGTGTTCTGTCCGACCAAGTACTTCACCTATTTTTTCAGTCAAACAACAGACCACGCGGAGACCCAGTCTTCACAAGGTATTCAAACAAACCAAGAACTCGAACACTTTTGTTTGGAAGATGTAATGCACTAAATGCGACATCAGCCTTATCAGTCATCACAGTGCTGAATAGTCGCTCCTGACAATCGTTTAGTCGGCCGTTAACAGCCAAAGGTCTCAAGAGTGAAAATTTCTCAGTTTGACGATATGCTGACTGCTGACGATTGTCAAAAAAAATTATTCAGCATATACTAGTTAAACAGCACTCTTGTAGTGCCCCAAAGAACTGCAGTGGGTTAAGCGAGCTAGAGTTAGACTGTGGGTGCGCTTCAAGCAGCGGTCGCCGGTCGTCGGATCACCTTTCCCCGTACATAACTCTCATAACAAAATCTCAATATGCACGAACAACGATTTCACACCAAATGCGTAGCCACCCAAACAACATCTTCTCTGTCCACAGGCAGCCTCTATTTTCTGGATCTCACTTCCAGTCTGTCTAACCACACGGCGGTTGTTCAAGTCTATAACCTAAAAATTCAACCCCACTTCCAGTGGTAGAGGCCAATATTTACCACCGAATACGCGAACAACACCCAACACATGTGGTTTGTCTCTCAGAGATTGCAGCTATCTTGAAATCTGCCTAGATAGTAGTTTCAGTAGTTTCACTAATTTTTTAGACCCATTCAGCTTTCCTCTGATGTGTTATCAAACGGTGAACTCGATAAAATCGACGTTCGGTTTCCAATATAGCTTGTAATGGAGCGGCAAAAACCGTTCGTCAACTAAACAGGTCGTTAGATGAGCCAGTTCACCATAAACGCAACGGACTAAATATTTTGGTGTGTGTGCCGGTGGATACTACTTTGAATCACCGAGGCCTCCGCGCGCTGAAGTCGGAATGGTCGAGCATCCTTTGCAGTTGGTGCAGGTGCAGATCTTTCGTCATGGTGCTCGAACGCCTTTACACCACGTTCGATCCCCCAATGTTGATGATGCTTTTTGGACCCCAGATTTAATAGATGACCTACCACACATGTGTTTTCCTTTTACAATCATGGATACGTGCTCCGAAGAGTTGATCGATGTGTCACAGGTTTCATGTTTGCCTATCCCATTCAGGTTCACCGGGTGGCCTGTATAAGGGTGAGCTTATCAAGCGTGGTCAAGATGAAACGTTTGCCTTGGGAAGGCGTTGGAAATGCTCATCTTTCATATCCAGTTCACTCAACCAGGAAGAAGTCTATTGCAGATCAACCATGATAAGACGAACGATAAAGTCACTTCGCTGCCTGCTTGCTGGACTGTTTGGAGAGAACTTAAGAGAGAATCCAAGGGTTGAGCTTGCTGTTATGAATGTGGAGCCGCTTGATAGGGAATACCTTTTTCCGAATCCGATTATTTGTAAATCAGTGGACCGTTTTGCTAAGGACGACATGTCAGAATGTCTTAATTCTGAGAGCCATCAACGGGTTGAAGCAAAAGTCGAAAAGTGTCTTCGGAGTGAAAAAGCTTTACGACGATTTTCGCCCCAGATAGTTGAGGTTTCAGTAGAATTTCTGACATACTGTTACGGCGTTGTCGGGTCAACTCATCTCTGGACCATCCACCTGCTTCTCTTAAGGATAACGGAAATTTCAATGTAATCAAACTCCTTTCATTTGTAAAATCACACAAGTTGCTTTTCAGTGGCACTTAAAGTCCCGACTGCTGATAACAGAGACCGTCAATCCGTTTGGTGTAAGAATTTGTGCACGATGGCTGTCGCGTGCAGCACCCAACAAATAACTGAAAAATCGTAGGATCTCAACATCTGTTCTATCGCTCACCGATACACTTATGTTTATTAGCACAACGAAAAACTGATTAGCTTAGTGGAATGTCAATGAGCTTGATACTTTCCCCCAAAAGTTGACTTTTTCAATGTTTATTCTATTTGATTTTGTTTGTCTGGATTCCAACACAGGGATTTTCTAATCTTTGCCTGTTCCATAGTAGTTCATCGTACTAGAACAGACATCTCCTAATTTCTATTCCATCCATTGCAGATATTCGGGTTGAAGGGATACTGTACAAAAATGGAGCGCCGCTAACCTGGATGTCAACTTATGGTGATACAACATCATCAGACTTCTCTGACGTGCAAAACGCAGTCTGTGGCTCAGTATGTCAAATGCAACGATACACTGCCATTATATCTTAATTGTGACAGGCAGTGTCTGTTCAAGAAGAGTATTGATCCAACCTTATAGAAAAATGAAACAAGCTCTTCCACGGAAAGTGACCTAAGCAAACTTAGTTGAGGGGTGATAAAATAATGTACTCATAAGATAATACTGACACTTTTTTCAGACACTTTGTTCGAGGGACATTTAAAGATGCGGACAGGTAGACCTAAAAATTGAAAACAGTTGGAGGGTTAGGTATGCCAACTCAAATTTAAAAGAGGCGATTTCACTGAATACATGGATCATTAGTAGTGTGGAATACGCTATACCAATAGAAATGCTGTGGCCAAATTGTGACATGTGCATCACTGCGAGGTAGTAGGATTCTGTGTAGAATGGAGTAAGAAGGGCAACAAAACAGTTCATGTGAACATGTCATGTTTGTTGAGAAATTTTTTAGATGACATTCTGGAACGCACTGCTTTGGGCAGGCAGTGTAATGTAAGACGGACATAAGAAGACTTTCCAAGTTAGTCATGGGTTTCTGGAGGCCACAATCGATCGAACCAAGTTTACTGCAGAAATAAATGAGATATAACTAAAAGGACGCTGTTCTACAGGTAAACAACACCATCCAATCGCTACACCCAATATACAGGCTAGTATTTAACCGTATGAAGTTTACGATGTCCAATAACAAATTCCCAAGCGACAGTGAGACACATTATTTGCGGTAGACTATTTCGGAGTCACCAGATGAACAGGCTCTTCTTTTAATACGTTATTTTGTCTGTTATGTTATACAATATATGTATATTATATGTTCTATATTTTATCTGATGTGCATCCTCAATAGCTTAGTGGTGTTTGGCAGACATAGCATTTATGATGTCTGACCTTTGATAGGTATGAAAATACGACAATCCAACTCAGAACCTACCAACTTGCTAGGAGCAATCCGCAATGAATTCGTTCAGGTCGTCCTGCAGTGCTTACACTCATAGTCATGCTTGAATTTTTCCGACCTGCTTTACTGCAATCTCTGTGATAATAACCGGGCTTTCACCAGTTGCGTGGAGGTTGAAATGCGGAAGTGTTTCCCCCACAAAAGTGACCCCATTGCTTAGTTTCGAAGCGCTCCTTTTGCGTTTAAACCCTACGAAAGTGTCTTGAGGAAGATTTTGAAGATGTCTCTTAGTGATACACTCTTCATAAGGTTTCTGAAAACTAACAGCCCACGATCGGTTTCGCTCATTAGGTGGGCTTAGTCTGTGGGTCTGCAGTAAACACATTTTTTGCACAAATTCAGCGAAACACACTCACAAACGTCATAAATGAAAGATTCACTTAGGTTTCCGATATACATGTCATCAAAATAGAATTGGTGTACAGATGATTGTATTTCGTTGATATAACCAACTTTAATCAGTTCAGCTTAAGCTTATTTGATTGACTGCGTCAATGGTTCAGTATGCAGCCACTGTATTGGTTAAAACGTTCAAAATAACGGCGTCGGTATTCTTCTGTGAAAATTAACACTGAACTGCCTTCAGTCCTCCTGTATTGCTACAATTTCGACACCAGAAAGTTTTTGTGGATATCCCACTAACTGAGCACAGATAAGATGAGATGGTCGGGGCCGACAAAAACGGTCTCCAGTGGACATCACAAATCCACAAAGAATCCCATTAAATTTGGCTTGGTGCCAAGTAGACGGGTTCTTATTCTCTTGAGGAAATGTATGTACGTTTATATCCCGGATATCGTTGAGCCGCGCAAGGTGGAACATTCGATGTGCTAGCTTAAGTCAGAATGCAGGCGATCAAATCATATATATGACATTTCTACTTAGGGGGGGCTAAACCAGACTGAACACATCTACTGAAACAAGCCAATACCTAGACACCCTAGTGGTTCTGATCCAACTTTTCAAACTTTAGAGTAAAGTAACATTCTAGAAGTAAAATCAAGTGTTTTGAATAAGTTCAGAAATCACTACAAAAGACAGAATATGATGGGCATCTATTCTTCTCGGAATGTGTGGCACACGGTGATATAGCTCTTCTCTCCAGTGTCATGTCCAAAGATTAAACGGCTTCGGATAAAACAATTTTCATATAGTGGTCACTCTTGTATAAATCTCATTTTGTTAGGTTGTTACATGCGTCGCTTACGAAAAAATCATGTTTTTGCCGTTCCGAACAAACGATGCATGCCCGTGTGCCATTTACTTGACTACATAGGTAAACAGTGTAGGGAGGCTTGATGCAGACGTTTTGCCTTCGGGTCTTTTCAAGACAGAAGGAATCCTTCAAATGTACTTAACTTGTAGGGTGAAAGTGTATAAAAAATCATCAAGATACCGTTTCTGCATCCAGTTGAGGTTTCTAGTGAAATATGGGAAACTTGGGAAGATGACTCGCCAGTCAGTTCTTGGTCAATAGCCTCCAAAATACAACTGCAATTCTGTGTTTCCAGAGGCGCAACCTTAGTGTCTGTGGCAAGTGCCCTGAAATGCGACGCCTATCGTTGACTGTGGAAATAATTTTCGCTGCCACAGATTTTCCACAGATTCAATTCTAGGACTTTACTGAACACTTCTCAAGTTAAGAGGAATTCACTTCTGATTAGTGGCTTCAGATGGTTGTATCCAGAGTCATATTCCGCCACCTCAGTAGGACTTACTGCATGAAACTTGGCTATTTTATAAATACTGTAAAATGGGTAAACATTTGAATATCAAAGCTGAATTTAACATGAACTTCCAAACAAAGACACTGTGTTATCTCTCCTTCAGTTATTGAATGCCATTGCAACATTTTTGCCCACTGTGGCTCCTGCGTGCAAGCTGGTGTACCTCTATGAAGGTTCCGTTTATGCCGTGGCCAACCTGGAATTTGAAAAAGACGCTCTACGAGCGGCAGGCATTTCTCCCGGAAGCGCATCATTTATTGAACAAATACGTACTGCTGTTGATGCCTATGTTGATCCGCAGCAAAATGCACAGTTTCAAGCTCCGGTTACCGTGCGAGGTGAGTCATTGTCCCCAGCACATACTGATGAGATGAAACTCATTTACAACATGCTGGCTGTTTGACACCTGTTCCTGAAATGTAGGGGATGTATCTTCATGCAAATACCTTAGATATCGCAGGCTTGTGCGAAAGGACGCTGTGATGCCAAAAGGTAGCTCTTGCTGAAAGCTCTTATGGTATATACCTTGTCACCTGTATCCGCGAAGTGAGCTGGAATGGCCTCATTGCTGAATTCTTGGCAGTGAAGTAAATGGTATCAGCATTTCTCCTACTTGCGGGTGGAAAACATTCTTGCCGAATATCTAATTCAACATGTGTTACAAACGCATCCCAATTAGCGAACGGTGTTCGATGTGTTCAACTTTGGCAGTTTATGCCTAATTATGGCAATAACCGAGTAGCGGATAACGTAGCAGAGTAATTAGGCGGTGAATCGCGTTGTATATGACCTTCAAGACGGTGTTTTCCCCGTAAATATCAACTCCGTTGAGTAAACTCTATCCTTTCTGCTTTGAGAATCGGAAAACTTCTAACACTGAATCATTCCGAGTAACCGTTCTTCGTAATCCAGCTAAGCAAAACTAATAAGCTACTTTTTCCAGATATTCAGTTAGGTTCTAATTTGTTTTTAACATCGAAAAACTGTAAAAGACGTAACGAGGAATATTTCAGGTTTGCTTTCGTCACGTCCTATATTGAATCACGCCATCTGGTAACCGGAAGTGTGGACAACCACCTGGTTGCACCCCCTCCAACAGGAGAAACCGAAAAGAGTTAATACCACCACCAGGGACATCTCTCAGAAGTAACTAAACACCTAAACAAAAGAACGACAACTTTCATTTCGACAGCTGATGCCCTGCCATCAAAGCCAGTATTTTTAACTTCGACTTTGTCCTGTAAGCAATGTCCAATCTGTGTTACAAAGCCTGGAAGCACATTACGGTTTTCTGATCCTTATTGGAAGTAATCAGCATAGCGCGCCTCACAAAGCTCCAAGGGATTTTGGACCCCAGACCACAAGGTTGGTAGTTTAAACACGAGCGGCTAACCAACCGTGACAAAGCTACACTTAGATGGGATATTTAACCACGGAACCTGCATCGCGTTGTCACCTGTTAAATGTTTCCTCAGGTGATGATTTCTGAGAAGGACATTTCACTCGTTTTGTGAAATAACTGTTCTTCTGAGCTGAGGTTGAGGGTATTTCGAGGAGATTTATTTAGGTCTCATGAAGATTTCTTCCTGTAATTCTGGTGTATTTACGCTGAAGAACCCAAAGCACTGTCCAGACGTTTAAGCTTTATGGGAACTCACCAGCAACGCGTATTATGTAAAATTCGGCGAGTCTAGAACTCCTGGCCTGTTGCTTTTTATTTCTGGTGGAGGTTATCTTAATGAGGCTACCACCGATTTATGTTTGAAATGGCGGGTCTCCCAGTACATCTTTAAAGATGTGACCGCCAAAAGCTTCTTTTTTTCGTTTAAAGTGCCACTGTCTTTAACAGGTGTCTGTGCATTCGCTCACATATGTCCCTTACCACGCTTCTTTACACCCAGCCAACGCACCGGCGAAACAGGCAGGTCTGGTACTCGCTCTGATGGCGCTGCTTACAGTCTTCATGATAGACATCCAATGATGGGGATGCAGCAAATGGTAAGCTCATATAATACATTGTGGGAAGTTTTACTTGCACATAATCAAACATCTAACGTATTCTCCGCAATTTGCAAATTTTTTCACATTCAAGGAGTCCTATAAATTATTCATTAGGATGTGATCAAGAGATGCTGGATGTTTTCTGCCATCAATGATGAAACTACATCCAAAACTACTGCGTAGTGTTCAAAGTGTCACCATGGTTTGTCATAATTTTCCAGGAAGCGTCTCAACATGGCTCATTCGAGCCTAAGAAATGCGTCCGCAAAGCGTCGTATCTCGATGCCATCTGGCTTAAGAAAACAATAAAAATGAGATCTTGAGTTCCATAAGCAGCGAAGTAAATTGTAACCTCCACACGCCTCATTTACTTGGAAGAGGTCAACTTAACAAGCACTAAGTACTTTACGCAGAAATTCCATGTATTCAGGGCTTCTCAACATCCCTTAAATGCTTTCACAATTGGTTGTGCGTGTGAAAGGAGTTTCCACCATTAGGCTCTAGATTATCCGTTGTCTGTGTGCTCATCCGATGTGTTGGTCTTCATTTTTACGCCAGATCGATGTGTTCCTTTATTTTGTCATTAAATATTTGTCTGTTGACTTTCATTGAAATGCATGACTGGGAACGAACCGCTGATGTGCACATTAGCGCTAAAGTAAACAGTGTACTACGGTATGCCGGTGCTTCATCCGAATGGATCTCTCTTCAAAAAAACGCGAGGAGACGAAGGGAAAATTTTATCGTCATATTTATCTTTGCTTTTGAGAAACAACGAACAGTTACGCCTCGTGGTTGGGTAGATACGGAGACGAGATTTGTGTTTGTAATTTTATCCCATGATCCAGTGGTTTTACACTGTCAGCGACATTATGTTGCTGAGTATATCCATTCACTACCTGCTACTGACCAACTATCAAGGTGATCCTTGTAGGGTGCTGGACTAATTTGTTTTTAGAGTCTCGAATCAAGTTATGCCAGGAAAATTAACGTCCAGGTGAATTTTCGGCATGGAACTATACCGTAGTATTAAAGCAAATGTTGTCCGTGTACCCTGAAATATCGTCCAGTGAACAATTTACACAAGCAAGCCTGCAGCACAGGGCAGTCGGATTAATCGCAGTAAAGCCAGCAAGGGATCACAATGGAAGTTCTAGATAGAGGGACGTCGAAGACAACAAGTAACCCATAGCAACAAAATAAGGTACCGTAAATTCAAGTGGAATATTGGGGATGAGGAGGCACCATCCCGACGAGCTAATGGCGTTATACGGTACAGTTTGCAGCCGCAGATTTGCTTCACTCACTAGGTCGCTCTGTTTGACCCTCGACGTTTTATATCCGAAGAGAAACTTGGGGATAGGCAAACCTATTCACCATGCACTGGAAAGGCAGGACACAACTTTGCATCTATGACATAAAACAGAAGCGGTCACATAAACCTGGAGAATAGTGTATATTTTGTTGATCCGACTTTGACTAGCTTGTTCAGGTTCTGCTTAACTCCTGTAGCCGCCGTGAATGCTAATAAAAGTATTGTCGTAGCAGAAAATAATAGGCGTACAGCATTAGTTTTCTTTATCCAGGGATGATGATGACGGAGTAATCTAGGTGCATAATGGCATCTACTGTGAAGCTACACTGCGGATTTATGGATATTCAACATGACAACCTTCATCCGTCGAAAAATTGCAGAACGAGGACACCATCGGCTGACCTAAACGCTGTCCCTGTTTTTTAACATCCATTTTACCTCAGCCAATCTATAAAAACAAGATAATTTCACCCACAAAAGCCATTAGTAAATACGGCCGACACGTGTTCGTTGATGGTGTCGGCGAACAACCAGTGAGCCAAATATGGATCAGGACTGCAGGCTTAGTTTGAATTTTCTTGGCGCTGGATTATCAACCTTGAGGGTCCGTTTAATGACGACAGAATTCATTCCTACATATTCTCGGTTGAATTTTTTGAGGCTAAGGACTCCACGAACCCAGTACAATACTTGGACTTAGTCCAATATCTCGACGTCAGTTCCTAGACTGTCGCATGCGTAGATTCGCTGGACTCCACACTATATGCTCATGTAAGCTCGCCGACCAATGTACAACTTCGTCCTATGCAAGTTCACCCGCGTTTCTTCAGTACCTGCCTAAGTGGTGAGAAACAGAGCTTGATGGTAGCCCCAACTGAACATAATTCGAAGCGAACGTAACGTCAGTCGGACGCCCTGAAAACTATTGACAGAACATAGAAAAGGCTGTTAAATGGGACATGCTCCTCAGAAGCATCATATTTTCCAGCAAACAATATTTTCCACCCAGCTTATATGAAGTTTTTTTCGGAGTGGTTTTATCATTCTTCCTAACGAGTACTTCGGTGAAGCTACTCTAAATGCGATGATCAGACGAGGCGGTGGGGATTTCAACTGTTTGCAGAACAGATATTGGCAGTAATTAAACTTACACGTTCCGGTCAACCCTTTAGTCTTGTGAGGGAAGACAGTATCAAGCCCGTTCAACCCACCCGCAAGTACATGGGAAAAGTTCAGGACAAACCAACGATAAAACAAGGAAATGGCGTTTTCAAATCTAGACATTTCCGCGCCTGGAGTGAAAGTTTGCGGATACTAAATCGGTGACCATTAAAACAGCAGGGTGAGAATTTCAGTGTTTTAGTTGAATCTTGCATCCGATAAAAGTTAAATGACTATGACATGTGCTATAAGGGTTGAAATGGCACTCGGAATGAAGTAAACAGTAGCCGTCTACCAGAAGGGCACATTCGTTCAGCTGAATGCCTGAGCCCTTAGAACTCCTCCATCTCTGCACCTTTTCGGAAGAGAAAATTGGAAAGAAGTACGAAATCTCCTGATGGCCAACACATAATGACATAACAGAGTAAACTGTTGCATTCCCCATAAAAGTTCACATCCGAGTAAAACCGTCTAACAAGAGCGAATTTCAATATACATTTCCAAATATTAAATGAAAAAATGGCGGATTTTTTCTGCAGATGCTAATAAAAGGTGTGAGTTCATGCGTAGTTGATTTTCTGGGCAGGTATGATAACTACGAACTTAATATAATAACATATCTTCAGAGTGTAATTTCAGCTAATCTTTCGTTCAACACAACTGCAAAAAATTAAAGGTCAGCTGATTTGATAGCCTGTCCAACGCTTGAGGTTAGCACTCTTTTTAATTTGAGATATCAGACTGATATGTGGTTCACATTTTACCAGTGTTCATCATGTCTCACTTGAATCCACCAAAAGTTTGGTAATGTTGAGAATGTACGGAAGCCAAGAAAAGCGGTACACAGCAGCTATAAAGCAAGCGGAAGAGTTATTAATTCATATAGTCTCCAAACGGAATGCGGTTATCTTTCAAGCAATTTTTGCGTGGAGCTCTAAACGGGAGGACATGTTAGTGCTATAGTTGTGACGTAATTAAGTTGATTCTCAGAAGGTAACAACCGCTAACAAATGTCTGTCCCACTAGAATGTAATGCATGCAATAGTTAGGCGCACATGACAAAAATAGATACAGTGCGAAATGTGGAACAAGGCAAAAAGTGACTTATCGTTTGAGGACACTTGTTGAGAGTTACTGAGTGAAGTTCCGGGGACGCGGGACGTGTCTTCTCTGCCGTACAGCTGCTACACATGCTCCGTAATTGTCCGGGGAGAATTGCTGAGCTTTGATGACTTCCTGTCCTGTGTGCGCGAGCGTGTTTTGAGCCTAGTTTTACGCCTATTTGTTGTGTGCAGTGTGAACAGAGGGGTGACCCTTCGTGTTTGATGCTTGCAGTAACATGAATACAAATTGACCTAATGTGTTGAATTTCATAAGCCTGGCGCGTTACGCAAAAGGTAGCCGCGTAGAAAAGAATGGTTGAGAAGTTTTAGTATACATGTTGTCGGCTAAGGTTGCAAGTGGGACAGGAATGGTCACCTGGTTTGAGTGTTTGTGACGCGTGATCTAGTGAGCGACCTCTACAAACACTGCGGATGTTTGTTTGAACCACAAGTATTCCGGCTGAAAACTCGCAACATCGACCTATCACATGAGACTCAGATTAGTGAACAAGATGCTCCAGGATGTTCGTATTACTATTTTATGCCTGGAGATGAAGCAGTAGAGGAAGAATTGATTTTCGATCATATGTCTTTAAAAGAATTTACACGTACCTTGTCCTACAATGTCAGAATTGCTGATGATGACTTCCTGTCCTGTGTGCGCGAGCGTGTTTTGAGCCTAGTTTTACGCCTATTTGTTGTGTGCAGTGTGAACAGAGGGGTGACCCTTCGTGTTTGATGCTTGCAGTAACATGAATACAAATTGACCTAATGTGTTGAATTTCATAAGCCTGGCGCGTTACGCAAAAGGTAGCCGCGTAGAAAAGAATGGTTGAGAAGTTTTAGTATACATGTTGTCGGCTAAGGTTGCAAGTGGGACAGGAATGGTCACCTGGTTTGAGTGTTTGTGACGCGTGATCTAGTGAGCGACCTCTACAAACACTGCGGATGTTTGTTTGAACCACAAGTATTCCGGCTGAAAACTCGCAACATCGACCTATCACATGAGACTCAGATTAGTGAACAAGATGCTCCAGGATGTTCGTATTACTATTTTATGCCTGGAGATGAAGCAGTAGAGGAAGAATTGATTTTCGATCATATGTCTTTAAAAGAATTTACACGTACCTTGTCCTACAATGTCCTAAATCTTAGCCCGCTTTGTATTTTCTACACTATCAAACTTTACTCTCATTATCACTTTCAGGACCCGTTTGCAGAAAAACTATTGAATAATCCACCAGAAATTCCCATATATCGCGTGACGTTTTTGGTAACCTGTGTTATGAACTGCACCTTCTTATTGTCCCTGCTTCGGTAGACTTTTTGAACCCTTAAATATACGCATACACCGGGTGTTTGAATAGTACAAATTCAATTGTTGGGTAAATCGCACACGCTACTTGAGCTTCAGCTAACTGCGGTTTATCAGACGTGAACATTTCGGTCCTTCTAGTATGCGCTGATGAAGCAGTCTCAAGTTGTTGATTCTTCACTCTTCCTGTTACACGACCACGCGTTTTCTATGCTTGGAGAGTATACATACCCAGAGAGAAGAAATAACGTTCAAGCAAGATTTGAGTGGATGGGGTTTGCTACCAAATTTCTGTAGCCATGAGCGTATATTCGCCGTTCGCTCGAATCGCACTACACAGTGAACTGCTTTTGCAAGCAGCAGAAATATTTGGTCTCGCAAATTAAAGAGCGTTAAACCTAGTGCGGCAACGTTCAGTCAGATGGGACAGATGCTACAAAAGTTGTACGCATTGAAGTTTGACGTAACTGAAAGACGACTACCAGTACAAAGATATTATCTGGCAAAATGTCACGGGAGACTTGAAAAATGTAAGAAAAGTGAAGTCATTAACCAAGTATTTAAAGACAGAGTGGGAAACAGATTTCGTTTGACCTAATAACGAGCCAGGTGTATTATAATTCAGATCGTAGATTACTAGATGTTTTAAGGTAATAAGCCATCATTTACAACCTTCCACCCGGTTTAATGTTGTTTGACAGTGCATTAGGTCTGGAGATCTCAACCTAATGTGAACTCATAAAAAATTACTATTATAAGGTGATTCAAACACATGCCTGCCCATTTCACTGTGCTTGAAGCCTTCGGTGAAATATCAAAGTAAATTGCGCAACCAAATGCCAATTTAAATCTTCGTAACAGCGAACAACACTCCTGTGTACACATTACTGACCGACGGTTTAAAAGTACTTCTTCAAACAGTTCAGGTTTCAGCGTGCGGAAGGGATTTTGCAATGAACAGGAATTAAATATTTTTCTGCCCCCCCCCCCCGGGTTACGTGGTAGCACACGTAAATGCGCTCAACGCTTTAATTATTTCATTAGATGTGGTTCAAAATCACACCGTTTGGAAGTTGCATCGGAGCGAATTCCTGTGTGTCCTCAGATGCCGGAATCAACCCCACAATGAGGCAGCACCCAGCAAAATTAGCCTAGCTAACTTGTCTACATATTTAAAGCTTTATGTCTTCCTAATGTCCAAAAGTGTGTTTCATGCCCACTGGGTTTTCATACGTACTACGTCAGCAGTTAATGAGTGTATCAGATAATGCATTTGAACAACAGATCAACGAAGACGTTTTCGGAATGGTCCTGCCAAATCATAATATTTCGCAAAACCTTAATCAGTGATAGTTAACACATTTTAGTGAGCACAGTGGGCAGTGAATCGGAGGCCGAGTATGAGAGATATTGGCTACCTGTCAATCACCAACTAGTTTTGAATGGGAGCCGAGTATGAGAGATATTGGCTACCTGTCAATCAACAACTAGTTTAAGTGATCGAAACATATTGATTCGCATACCATTTTTTGTACTTGGGGACCCGAAGACCTCTTCTAAGGTGCCCTTCTTCAACTCACCGATAGATTACCGAGGCACGACGCAGGTGTGTGGGCAAATGAGCTGCGCCATGGCAAGTCTAACATTATAGCAAAGCATTTTGGCCCAGAAAGGTTCGAGTCGAGATGTGAGATGTTGATATCTTCAGTCGTTGCGATTGCGTCGTGCTGTAACTTTCTATGTGGATTGGTAGGCGCCGTGTTAACAGCGGGAAAAGTGTGGCTATGTATCGCGTCTGCTAGATATTGCCCGACCAAGCTAATTACCGTCATTCCAGTTCCGGAAGCCAGCCAATGTAAATTGTATTCCTTTATTCTCTAGTCAGGTTACCTGATCATGCATCCAACGTATTCCGCCACACAACAGCATGTGTTTGCTGGTACATAGTGCGCGAGCACTATCTTTGACCTAGGGGAACATATACGACAGTTTATGAACGAGGTTAGTATTCTAAAATTAAATTTCGATTCGTGAGACTTCACTGTTCTGTGAAATCAATGTTCATGGAGCGTTTTTGCACGAAATGTTCTGTCTGTATTTTGTAGCACCATTTTTGTCAACAAATGCGGTGCTTTAACCACGGTAAGCAAATAATAAGATTATACAAAACCCAAACCGGCCTCTATACGCCCAAGGTTGGTGATAGCTAGGGGTTAGTACATCAAAGGCGGTTGAGATAACACAAATAGACTAATCTTAACTCCCAATATCCCAGGTTGGGTTTTGAGAACGAAGTTTGGTCCGCGTGACAAATTATACAAATACATTTATTTTCAAGTTCTAATTGCAAACTCTTAGGACGGGATTGAAAAAATCCAATAAAAAGCTAACACTACGTTTATCATCATAAACACCAAGCAGAGATTGGCAAACGCTGCCATTTGACTGCTACAATATCACTCTGAACTGCTATAAATGTTGCACTGGAATTCAGCTTATGATTTCAAGTGCTAGTACAGTTATTCTAATTCATCAACGAGCAAACCTTGATGCCATTACGAAGAGCGTGGGCCTTCCACATACAGCTGCAACCTACTGTGTTATACTCACTGAACATCCACTAAGTCACTTCCACCAGGGTATTTGGGGAACAGAAATCTCACAAAATCAGTCTTCTCACCCTCGAAGTTGAAGCGTGGACCAATTGTGATATTTATTTTCCTCGAAACTCCGGCAACCCGAGTAGGCTCAATTTCATTGACGCTCTCTAGTACCAGAGCTTTTTAGCCTTTAAATAAGGATCCTGATCTTCCTGGCTTATAGGTTTGCCTAAAAGCCTCGACAGTAGCTCAGGCCACACAAAAGACAAACCTTATATACATACTATCTTTACGTCACATCGGCCGTTGCGGTGTGATAGTAGGTGGGTCAGTTTCTTGGCTGTATTCAGCAGGCAGATAAGCGAAAACACCTTTGTGTTGACGGTTCTCATCTTCCCGCATTGGGATCCTTAACTCCACTTTGTCCTACTTAGCAGTTGTTCTTACATAAATGTAAGTAGGAAAGCCAGGCGCCCCATCAATTAAAGTCTCGATCGGCACTCACTGGATTTCTGAAACAACTGCGCGATCATGAAGCATTGGTTGAGCTTGAGGCGTCCTCTTTATCCAGATGCTAAAAATTTCAGACTCCGTGTATTCCCACAGCTTTTACTGAAAACTGACCATCACCCAATTTGAACGGAGCGTGAAATTATTTTGATCAATTCTACAGCATATCCCTAAGCCTTCAAAAATACGTAGCAAATGTTTCGCTATGACGATCTATGGCGCCGATATTTCTGTAAGCTTAGCTATATACACATTGGAATGACGTCCTTTATCGCCGTAACAACAAGAAAACTTCTGAGGCGAATAGCCATAATTTCCCCAGAATTGTCTGGATGACGTCACACTTGCTCAAAATGTTCGGGTATAACTTTTGTAGTTTGGTTGGTCCGTTGCTGCAGGCGTGATGCGAAACGCCAATCGCTTATGTACGCATTTAGGGCGTTTGTCGTCGAGTTTTTCATTGGCGCTTGAATGTTTAAGAGACTCATAGTGTGCGACACTAGTGTTTTTTTCGTTACAGATCTATTTTTCCTTGACTGCACAAGTATGGCAACCATCAATTGATAGCGGTTGCTTTATTTACACACAGAAAACGTCTGAAGTAGACAGCGTCTTCAGAACGTCTTGAAGCACGATGACGAGCTACATTCTCACGGTTTCGGAAATCCGGATCACTGTGATGGGGCCCATTGAGCGCGGCTTTTCAGAACTTGTTCGAGCGACAGCGGGTTTGTGTGAGTGGGGTGACAGTTGCATATACGCTTGGACCTCAGCTGTTTAGCCAACTGCGTTGCATCTTAGGATATAGTAGAGAATCTCGATCGCTCCATCTTTGGGTGTACGAACGCAAAACTGATACAAACAAAACCGAACATGAATGGCGTCATAATGGATGATGGATTTTGAATGACAAGAACCTGTTTATCTGGCACTGGGCTATAAAATACAGATAATGATGTATAGGTATTGCTATATTAACGGCCATGAGGTTAAAGTTCCATTCAATACAGTCACTGTTTATTCGCCATCCGTAACGGGGAATTTCACTCAGGAAACATTTTGGCAGAGGAGAAACTTCATCACTACCCTGAACACAATTTTTTCATTCGCATATTCACAAGCCCTAATCATTTGTCTAAAAACCATCTACTGTAACTGGTTTTTAGTTTCTTCACTAGTTTGAGTGATGTTTTAATGCGCACCACGATATTTGATGGTTCATTTCGTGGTCTATCCGATGTAGACGTGTAGCCAGGCTAGATATAAGTCCAAACCTTTATGACGAGTTGAACATTCGTTGAATCAACCATCATGCTTTATGCACTTAATTCAATATTCATCTACCAAAATTTTGATAGTACGTAATCCTTAATCAACATTCACTCTGTCAAATGACGTTTTGAAGCAAAACGTAATATTGCGTCGTAGGGCCAGTAAACCGCTCCCGGTTTCTGAGCCTACACCAAAAGTTGTGTCTTGGTTAGTATGACACTTCAAAGATCATCAACGGGCAACTAAGAGTCCAACCTAATTCCAGCCGAAATGGAAAGGTTGGTAAAAACCGAAACTTTCGATGAGATAGAGTTTGATGAATTCACAACGAAGACCGTGCATTAAGTCTTCGTTCTCAATGCATGCCTCATTTTCGAACTTTGATGTACCACATCGGTTCGGGATCGTCGTATTAGCCTAAAGCAAATTATTTAGATTTTTCGACCGCCACATCCACTATCAGCTAAAATCTCCCCCATGTTTGCGCAGCCTTGAACGCGCCAATATTTGTTCTTTAAACCCTGGGAACGGCCTTAGTTACATAACTGAGGTTGTGGGTGATTTAGCTATGATGCAATATCCCTTGGTTAGTTCAAGTGAATTGACGTCTTCCGTGACGTTTCTGCGGGTGCCTATCTGCCTTCATTTGACGAGACCATACCAGATACACTCAGCTAGTTTTACTAGTTCAGGTCCTCCAACAAAAATTGTGGTTGGTTATGCGTTGAAATATTTGTAGCTCGGGTGAATTTATTATTTGTTAATCATGCGGCCGCTGATGTGTTCTCCAAGCTTGGCAATTGACATGCAAAAGTTTTGTCATCATCCGAGGAGACATCACCGGTAAGAAGTTGTGTGGGTACATCCTGTTTGCCTGCCTGAAGGCTATCAGCTATCTTTTAGCGTGACGGACTATTTGGGTGACAGCGATTTTCGTGAATTTATTGGTCCGTTCGTGATCTTTTTTGCATTGCGGATTGTGCTCCCTCGGCCTTAAAAGATATCTCCCACATTAGCGAAATACACTCATTTGCAAACAAATTTGGTTTTGCGAGAGACCCACCTGGAACTTTTTTGAATCTCTCATTTTTTATGTTTCCGGGTTGACGGGTACTCGGGACTTAGCTGACCTGATGAGTCCGAAGAGGAATGGTG
Organism: Opisthorchis viverrini; assembly: GCF_000715545.1. NCBI lineage: Eukaryota > Metazoa > Platyhelminthes > Trematoda > Opisthorchiida > Opisthorchiidae > Opisthorchis > Opisthorchis viverrini. The sequence continues at coordinate 110,586 of NW_008752245.1, read as the reverse complement.
AAACCGGTCTTAGGTTGTCTAAGAGTTTTCAGCCACCGTGTATTACGAATATCTCCAATATAGTTTCAACTGAAGAGTAATGCGGCTTTTGTCCAGCACATTCTCTTTGACATAACATTGTACTCATAAGGTTGCTGAACTCTGACACAATGAGACCGGCTACTGTTTTGGGCTCATCAGGTTGACTCAGTCTCTGAGCGCAGTCCCCGTCTTTCACCAGCTTTCCTTCTCCACTGAGTTTCGACTGAGATTCCATTTTATGCTGTTTTCGTAGCTTTTTGGCAGATATACCTACATGATGAGCAAAATTGGTCACGGGCTATCGTTGAACTTCCAGTGACCGTACGGGGAGTGCATCTCATGAAGCAGAGTGCTCTCTGATATTGATCCATTACTGAAATACATACTGTCATATGTGAGTAGTGTGCCAAGTCCTTCCCCTGCAACAGTCAAATCAAGCCAACAAAGAAACGAACTAAAAGTAGTAGTAGAAGATACCGCCTTCATTTGTTTTCTCTTTCACTGAAATACTCGGTTGCATTTTACGTTTACTTCCCGGGGAGGGAAGTAAAAACATCCGGAAAGATTCATACATAATGCTACATGTTAGTCATATAGGTCAAAAAATCGGTATCCCGTGTAATTGGTTATCCCTCGTTTGTTAAATTCTAGGCTCAAGCTGCTCAAATAACTAAAGCACGAATCGACCTAACGTACTCCACCCACGCTCTACAAGCCCCCATTCTCGCATGCCGAGTGTGCACAAGCGAAAACGTAAATCATCCTCTACTCTGGTATGAAGTTGGCGGAATTCAACCTGCCAACTCCGGTATGAAAGGAATTCCAGTGAACATATGGTCAACCAAACTTGAACTCGTTAAATCAATGATCTGAATGCACACGTTAGCCTGGATATCAGGTGGCGCTCACTGAACTGGGAGGCCTATTTCAGGCGTCCTCCATTGTGTTCAGAGAACCCAATGTGTTTGCATGCTTCCATTCGGAGAAACGCATGTAAAATATGTTTGGTTAACTGCAAAAAGGCATAATAGATGTACATCACAATGCATGCATAGGGAACAGATGTCACAAAAATTCACACCGAAATTTGCTTAAGTGTCAGGTACGAAGAAAATGGAATGTTAAAAAACGAGCTATGCTAGAATAGGCTGGCTTATGCCTGAAATTCACTGCTCAAAATATAGCGATACGTAAAATTACCAAGCAGTCTAGAACATATCAAAAATTGTTTATGAGGTCAGAGACGTGATGTACTTGAGCTCGAGAGCTGAATCGTGTGGCTGGGTTTTTTCTTATTCCACTGGTAAATGTATCATCCAGCAGAGACTAAAATCCAACAATATGGTTTAGTTCAGTATGAACAGTCATTAGAAATGATGGGCTAAGACGAACGTTGGTGGGTGAGTTTGTATCCGTAAAATTTGTACCGCGTAGTAGAAAAAGCCACGAACTGGCGTTTGATAGTTCCGTATAAATAATCGGAGTCAAACAAACAACGAACCCATAATCAACAATATGAATCATTTTGAATGAAAAAATAACTAGCGGCTAACTCGTCAAGTTACTAACTTGTCGCTTGAGACCAAATAATTTCAAAATGCGACTGAGGTATGCTTTTGGAGAATCGTCCATCGTTTTAAGAGATCGTTTAAAGCGCATAACAAAAATTGAAAGGGACTGAATATAATTTCCCTTTCGTCCAGAAAATTTGATTCCGTTTTTGCAACAAAAGACAGCATCTGGATTATAAGGAATAAGCTGGAGACATGCGATTCGGTTTTGGTATTTAAATCGAGATGTAAATAAAGTCAAAGAATATGTTGAGTCCCGCATTTTAGCAGCCTACTCACACACCGCTTGATATTGCAGTCTTTGAAACGCACAGCCGTCAGGTCTGATGTGCATGCTATCCTCATTACTCAATGGGATATCAACGAAGAAGAAACTGAAAAAACGATCACATTTGAAGACTTAACGTTAACACCATTCGACATTTGTGATGGTGAGGTAATACGCAGTTTATAAAATAATGTCTTTGGCTCAAAGGTGTATTGTTCACTTTATTGATGACGGTACTGGCCGACTCACTATACAATCAGACAATGTATTGCTTAGTTCATTAAGGACTGATTACCTGTTCCGAACCAAGGTTGCCAACGGACATCCATAAACTTTTCTCCTATGATTATATTTTCTTGTGTAAACCACATACGGTTGTTGTTCTGTTCATGATACCGAACACAGTATATTTTTCTTAGTAGATGTTTATCCGCAAGCTATTCGCCATTCATGTCCAGTTGACCTGGTTATTAAACCACGCAGAACGCTAGCTGACTTGATCATTTGCTTACGTTTAAATTCATGTGAGCAAACCTTGACAAATTAATTTACTCCTGGCGTCATCAGTGTATTTCAGCAGTATCCTGTAGAAGTGTACTTCGTATACTGCAGGAGCTTGTAATTCGCATCCATATTCGCCCACCCAATATTCGCCATCAACTTTTTATCGTCCTTGATGCAGCCTCACTAGTAACTGTCGTCTCCACAGGTAATTCCGTTAAGACGGGACGTGCTAATAACTCATTTTGCAGACGTGACAACCTCTATCAGCCATTACCTAAAATATGCCAGAAAAGAGAATAGTTCAATCTTAATGATCTGTCCAGGACATCGTATTCAATAGGGATCTGTTATTCACTCATGACGACAACCTGTGTAAAAGAAAACTCTTCCAATCGAACTCACCGTACTTGGATAAACGCCTGACATCTAAATGAATGAATAACTGGTTTCTTACTAGTTATAAATACCCTCAGTTTTCTCAAGTTAGGATCAGTACGACTCCTGCTTGAATGTTCTCCATTTTACTTTTATATATTATGCATTCCTGGTCACTTTTTCAAGCTACTCAAACTACCGCACAGAACTCCTAGAATATAAAATGTTGAGCGAACTCTGCTAACAGACGGGGAATCCACCAGTATATCCTGTGCGGTGCACACGTGGTAATGAATTATTATTACACTCGACTGAGGACAGAACGTTTCCATGACGAGAAAGTTGTAGGAATTTGTGGCCGCCCCTACGTCACTAGCTCTTTGAGTCTACCTGCATTCTGAGATGTAAGACAACTGCTATTTTCTGAAAAAGAACTGCAGCCATTCTTTCTCGAGGGCCACAGACTGCGAATCTTCTCGTTAACTTGAACACTGTAACAAATTTCCGATTAAACACTTTATGCTTTATCAAAGGAACCGGCATCTACTCACCCGAAGCTCACACATGATGGATGCCAGCGAAGACAACCACAGATAAGGGCAAAGTCTAATTTTGTGGCGGTCAGTTTGGCAGCAGACTAACCTTGGTTAATTCCAGTGATTAGAAATCTGCTGAATTCAAACGATGCCATCGGCAAGGTTTTTTTTCATTATTTTCTCAGTTTGGTTTCAGGTAGTGAGTTTTATGATCACCATGTTTTCGTCCGGGAGAGTGCAGTTGATTCTGACATGCATTCGTTTTCTGTTAATCAAATTACTTTCACGATGGTTCAATCGGAATTCAGATTAACTATTTCCGTATTTCGCTCGGTTCCTATCGATATACTCTCTGGCCTTAAAGCAGATTACTTTCTGGGTCACTAAGTTTTTAAACCCCTAGCTTCCCCAGCCCCCCCCCCCTCAAAAAAAAAACTTCCACTGGATTTTGTCGCTTGTGTTCTCTAGGGTCCTTGAGGGAGATTGTGTTATTGAGCAGAAATGCGGTAACAACTAGGGAATAGAAGGTTTTTGGTCTGTTCTCAGAGCTAGACCAGTTATCTGCAAACACCTTAGCATCCCCGAGGTGCAATCAGCAGCGTGTTAGTAATAGGTATGGCGCAATCTAATCTCAAAGGTTGTGTGCTAGGCACCGTTGCAAATGTGGAAATATACATCCTGCTGGCCGGAACTAACATTTGACTATGACTGGATGTTTGTGTGAGTGGTTCGCAAATCCCATCAGCTGCTGTCACTCAGTTTCACTGCGGCAATATTGTGAAACCATTTTAAAGCCGATGTAAGTTCCTGGATATCTAAAAGTCATGGTGATTCCCCGCCGAATGTCAGTGTAAAAAGAGCGCTACGAATTTGAAACGGGTTAGGGAATTGCTGAGACGGATGAGTTCAAGTTAGGCGATCACGGCCAAATTCGTTGAAGACTATGCAAACTCAAGCACACGCGGATGCGTTATTCCTCACCGGTGGTGTTTTCACAACTAGTGATGGATTGTTTTCAGCTAACTGTCAATCTCGGTGAACAGCTCAACAGTCACCCGATCAGCTACCAGTAAACAGCACTTAACTCCTGATGGTTTTACGTTGTTCTGTCAGAAATGAACTCAGAGAACAAATTCCTCAACAACTCTGACCGTTACGGTTATACCCGATTTCACGTAATATTTTTACCGGATGTTTGGGTTTTCAATGAAATTCTATTGGAAAGATTCACTTTCCCAATTCGCGTCGCGGATAATCTCATCAAAGAAGCAAAAAGCGTTCAACTGAGTTCGACGCATTAGCTGACGGTTGTGAAAGGCGAACGCGTTTTTCTCAAGTTTTTTTCTGGGACTAAAAACGGTATTATAATAACAGACCTTGAAGTACTACATCAGGAGGCTTTCCTCCAAAGACTAGTTTCATCGGATGGAGGCGTGTGCTAACGTTACTCACGTCTGAATTCTGCTGTTACATAGAATTTAAATGAATGCATGCTTCAACCTACTATATTTATATGAGTAATCGCAGATTTTTTACACACACTGTAGACAAACCAAACCAAGTGCGCACCGACCCATTGTACATTTATGTGAACTTACAATGACTGCTGATTGGGTGAATATCACTAAAAACGCTCTTTTTATGCGCTTAGGTACAGCGCTAAAATACCAAGAAGTGAAGTTCGGATGGATCCTCAAAATGCCTACTGCCGATGCTTCTAAACGAGCAGGAAACAGCGAAACAGTCCATGGTTATACATAGTGAATTTGACATTTCTAGTCACCAGTTCAACTGCATAACCGACCATTTGGCGGTTGATAACAAATGACTACATTGTAAGGCTATTCTTCCAACGCTAGCAAATCCAGTTTTGCTATCAGCTATCATTTCACCCTGTACCCAAGCCATTTTACTTATGCGAGCTAGTATTCAGCTGCTCTTTGGTCGAATGAGACCTAGATTAGTCCTTAGCCGATCGCGCACACCAAAACTATTTGTCACTTCTTTTGGTTTTCGTATCCTCATGACCGGATATTGTAAATGCAAACGTTGATGCAAAGTAAGACAGTGTTATGAACCGGGCCTGTTGCAAAAAGTGGGCTTCAACTAGAAGCGGGAAAGTGAAATGAACAAGAGAAGGTTGTTTCTACTGAAAACCGGAAAGCACTGTCTGACACCAATTTCCATTTAAATCTAAACCAAATTTGATCAGTGCTATGATGAGTATGCACGACATCTCACTTTTTCGTTAAAGGACGTGGTAATATTTCTTAAACAATTTCAAATATAATACGATTGCCCGCAAGGGTGAAATAGTACTTTAGGTAAAATGACTGTGTTGGATGAGCTTAAAGCTCAAGCATTGATATGTGATTAGGTGCAGAACATGTTTTTGGTAGGAAGTGAGGAACCAGCCGCTACGTCATCCGTTCTTAGGCCTAACCATTATGAGAAGATTGATAATTGCTGGGAGTTTGTGGGTATGACATTGAAGTTTGAATGAAAGCATACGTTACGCTTTTATGGATGCACAGTTGGCCAGTCTTTGGGAGGTTGTATGTAGGAGATGGAAGGGAATCGAGTGGATAAGTTAGTTGAGAGGAAACATGGGAAAATAAGCGTCTTCCCGAGAACACAAACTGCATAATTTGGTTATATGTTGCTTGCGGGTTCGGCGAAGGCAGTTGACGAATATGTAGTGAGTATTACTTGGGGTTGAACAAACTGTCATGTAGGGGAGAGGGAAGTGTACTACGAGGAAGTCAGGTTTTATTAGGACACATCAAATGCTCCTCAAACAACCTTTTAGTGGGTACTTTCTGTTTGTATCCAAAGGTCATAAGAACACGTTTATGTGTGCAGGCTTTGATAAATTGAGGCGAATAAAAAATAAGTTTGACTCAAAATGGGCATAACATATGCTGATGCGTTGACATATATATAAAGATGGATGCAAAATCCTAGGCTGAAAATAAAGCAACCGGTATCAACACGTTAGGATGAGAGAATAGAGTATTCCTACGTCACAGATATTATTTAGTGCAGGTTTATTGTGAATACTATTGATGACGCTTGCGAGTAATCGCTGTTGTGGTGTCCAGACCCCTCCCCCGCATATGATGGAAGGTAATATTGATTATGGAAATTATGAAACTGGCTTTTAATGTTCATTTACCCTTGTTTATTATTTGAAGGAAGTCCAAGAGAGTTCAAGTGAATGTTCGAGAATGTTCACTTTTCAAAAAAGCTGTGCACGTGATATCATTACATTTGTGTCTAATTATTTGTAACCGTTCACTTGTAGAGGGGTCTCTTCTTTCAGTATTATGATTATGTCATGGGGTCAGGTATGTGGATTCAGCTGAATGAAGTGTTTCAACATTCGGAATCAAAAGTGGAAAATAGTGATGCTCATGAGCACGTATCAATCCTAGGAAAGAAAAGCTAATGTGGTTAGAAAACATGAATCGGTGAATATGAAGATAGAGCAGTGGGGCACTGTATTAGAAGGCAGTAGGGTGAGTACACAATGTGGATCCATTATACTCCCTTTTCTTCTTTCAAGGCTCCCATCTAAGACATTCTATGCGTCCCCTAATAAAGGACGACAAAGAGTTTCATTTTCGACTTTCATCCACCTAATTTGCGGTTGAACAAGATGTACATCTCAGATGACCGCACTCACACAGCATCATCAGACAAACATCGGACTCAAGGAAACTTCCAGGTTCGTCAGACAAGCAATGATTTTTTTCTTTGACGTGATACAATTCACTCACTCAGCACCTCTGTTTTGGAACAGTTGTTTCTTTTGGTTAACCCCAACTAATACATGGCCCAAAATTGAAGACAGGTTCGTTAGCACCTCGACACCCAAAGGCTCATTCCCCAGTGAAACCTGCTTTTACCACTCAATGCTAATTAACCGAAAGTAAAAAATAAGTTTCCGTGAATCCAGTGAGTCTTTTTTCTCCACATCATACTACACACCCGTATTAGTCTATGCAAAACGGAATCCATCGCGGATTGTCAAAACCGTGACAGGTTTTAATCACTCACACCTTTCTCAAGGTATACTGCGTGGATTGATGCTCATTCACAAAGCAGCCTGGTGTAGCTGAGAGCCTTAAAGGAAATCCTTCAAGTAAATGTAATGCTCAAAAGTCATCTCACGTTTCCACTGGAACAATTTCTGAGACACGGTTCTTTCAGGTGAAACTGTCTTTAAGACGCTGTAAATGCACTACTAATTTTGTCTTTCTTGTTCCACATTAGGTAGGCCTTATCTTCAATTTACTAATCCCCTTATTTCGTGACTGAAGACTATTGCTTTGTATGTAGTGATGGACAATCATTTGTTTCTACGGGCCACCCAACTGAAACGTCATCGCAAAATATCGCGTTAAATTAAGGAATACGTTTGACCGAAAATAGGAATCCCGTGCATCTTAGGGCGGGTCGTACAAAAGTTGAGCTCTGTTACAAATTGTGTGCGGTGCTATGTTATGATGATACTTAGATATCTTCAACGTCGATCCAAGTAAGGCATTGGTAGCACTTACACTGACATCAGACTCGACCGACGGATGCAGGGCACATTAAGTTACGTGTCTGGTATTCAGATTCGGGTGCTACTTTTATTCAAGAGCGTTTCAAAAATGAGTTAGGCCACGGTCACAATAATAATGTTAGAGGTAAGAAGCACGAGTTCAGCAGATGAACATCCCTGATTAAACTTAGATTTCACCATCCGTTTCTGCACCGTACCCCATGATCACAAGAATGTGCTTCAAATGATTCAAGTGCATGCATGAGTGTAAAAACAGGCTTTGGTGTGCATAAAAACCTATTCCAGTGTGCACAGGTGCTAACGGTTAGTGGATTTCTTAAAGTGAACACGGACTGGTGTCTCGGTGCTACTCTAAGTTGAAGCTATGTAGATCGATATAAATAATCGAAGGCATCTCTGCGCATCGGGCGTTGCTTACCAAGGTTCACTTATGCTGTACGCCTATCTACCGAGAGATGAATATATGCAGAGAGCAATAAAATCAGGAGTCAACGACTTGCCAACGACCTGAAATCACATATCGGCCAAACCTAAGGATTAAATATGCGGATCGCACATATACACAGAATGAGCCTAGTACATTTCTGCGGTCGTACTACTAAAGTGAGCAGCAACTGACTTGCCCAAATTCTCCACCTGTCTCAATCGATAAACCTCTTAGCTATATCGCGAATATAACAACAGGCAAATTTTCAGACTACTTGTATGAATATTTGTTGTCACGTAGGAATTATTTTGGCCGGATTACAAATCAGGATGACTGAAAGTTCGTCCTCATTTGGAAGTGTTCCAGCTTTTCCCCTTTACAGGCAGTACCAGAATAAGGAAAAAACGTGATTCTCAACAACAAAGATCCATGGAAGGGATTAATTCAGAAACATTATTGCACCCGAGCTAATCAGAAGTGCAAATAATACACGAAATTCTGACATTGACATTGTTAATAACTCTCACGTTGTTTTACAACCATATTTTGTTCACACAGTCGAAACATGCGAACCAAAAATTGTTCACTTAACAAGTGTTTATTGTGTAAAATTCTTTTCGCTTGAATATCTACGATTCCATTATGCTTTTGTTGCGCAGTGACATTAGGAGCCTTCATTTAGTGGGTTGATATTACCGTAGGAAACACGGTGGCAGCACACGGACAGCTACACTGTTCTTCGAGCGCATTCAAAAAACAGATTCTTCACAATGAGCTAAACGCAGTCCCAAATTTGTCCACTAAACCTAAAACTGATTGTCAGAAACTGTTGAAACACCTACTACCGGATAGTTTTCTGAAAATGCAGAAAACGAACAAACACTAAAATTAAATTACTTGGTAGTACCGAGTGAAAAAGTGGCCAGTGAATACGCAAAATATGATTACAACCGCTACTGAGTCGAAACAGCTGATAGCGATCGCGACGAAGGATGCTCACAAAAGACTCCCTTCTATTGCAGCATGTCACTGCTTTTCTTCTACGGCGAGAAATGTAGTGAGTACTCATGGAATCTCCTATTTGTGCACTGAAAGTTTATTTGTACCCCCAAATCATCCACTGCTCAGATCAACTTGCATATTCCATTCAACATCAACCAAGGGTTATGGAATACTTGAACATTTTAACGTTGATACTTCTGTTGATAGATGTTACACCACACAGAGGTTGTCAGACACGTGCATTCGTACCTCACGTGTTCAAGTTCCACTCCTTTGATCAAACTTCTGATCATACTCTCGAACTACTAAATTTAGTCTAAAATTTCTTGGCAAGGGACCACCCTATCACTGCGTGTTCATCACTCTGTTTTGAACAGCTCTACCTATCCCAGACCAATGTTCTTGTTAGTCCACACCGAACAGAGGTGAAGCTGAATTGGTATAATCTTCTCTCAGGACCATGTGATTGCACACTATACCGGTATTCGATGTTCAGGCATCCGCTGTCGTTCCCATAGTGCGCTCGTCAAGCTTCTTGTACAATGAATTCACCTATCGGACTGAGGTCTCATACGAATTGTACACAGTTGGTACTGAATTTCAACTCTTCATAATCAGTTTACTTCCAGAAAACATATTGGTGCTCTACGCGCAGCATAATCTTTGCTCATTCATTCAAATAGAATGAAAATGCAGCAACCTCACAAAGCCAAAATGACTGACCCCACTCAGACACAGTCAAATTCATCGAATTCTTTTATGAAATAGGCGCTGTAGACATTCCAAAATATATAGTTTATTCCCCCTAAACTGTGTTCAACCCTTAAAAACTCGGCTAGTTGTCACGACGTTTCTATACAATTCACTACACACTTTCCTCCAGCTTCAAAAAGCTGGCGAAAGCTCGTCAGGTTCAGCAAACTGATGGTGCCTTATGGAAAAAAAGGCATACGGTTACTTCATTATCTAACAGGGATCAAAACTGATAGTACGTCTCAGGATGAGATGGTCAAATGCAGCAGACAGATGCAGGACTCAGTTTCCAAATAAACTACTGTTGAAAATGTCCTGCTCAGTGATCTAGACGCTGGTCCCTATCAGACATTAGGTTTGTAATATTATCTTCACGGAACGTCTTTCCGTTTGTGTTTTCCGGATCCCCTGGAGCGGCTGCACCGGCCTCTCCCATCTGTTAAATTTTCTAAATCCATCACGTCCCTCTATCCACAAAATGAAAAGGTACCTTAAGTCAGAAAGACAGAAGAGTCTGCACCAGAACTGGTAGTGGTCATTCTGAGATCCATAGGTTGCTGTGTCCACTCTGTCATGCAGGACAAGCAAAGTTTCTGGCCTCAAGTATAGCCTCTGTTGTCTCAAAGCGGTTTCGGTTAATGGCATCCGAGAAGACTGCTTGTAATTCATTATCTGGAAGGATTTGTAATATTTCTCTATCTTGCAGTTCACCAGGCTTTTCTAGTGTCCAATGAGGAACTCGTATCTGGGGTTTAACGGAAAATCTTGAAGAAAACCTGCACTGAATAGGGGGTGATCTGCATCAAAGTGGGTATCACATGTATACTGGCAACCAATGACTGAATCGTCCCTCAGTACCTAGTGAAATCGACTTCAAGGCTGCTTATTCAGGTAGCACAACTGGGTCAAATATGTCCAAATAGGATACTGATAATAGTCATAGAGACTAGTAGAAATTTACAAGTGACTTAACTATTAATAATATGTTTCGCGTTCAGGTGAAACGTGCAGCCAAGACGTGGTTCATACTAACGAAGGTCTCCTGGAATCCTTTGATATCCGAGCATTTCATGGTGTGCAAGAGGGGGACCGACCCTCGCTAGGTCTCTTCAATCGAATTGGAGATAAACTGTGGCTTTGCTTGCACCGGCGCAGTCTGTGGCATCTGTTGACTTTCATAATTTACGGCGCTTAGAGATAAAATGTATCGATGAATTAGGAAATCTACTTTGATAAAATATTAAGGTTTCAGAGGAGCACGCCCAGGAGCAGCCTCCTGGCCTAACAGTTCTTACGGTGAAGCTGTAAGGAAAGAAGGAGGACTAATCCTGAATGGCGGTTGAGGGGTAGTAAGTATGAGAGATGGGGTGCAGCGTGTCAGTTCTATAGGTGGCTGGTTGACTTACCTACAGCTGGGAACTGAGATTGTAGAATGAGACGGGTCGGGAGTGAAAAAACGGTGGAGAAGGATAAGAGATGTTAGCTATGGCATTTTTTTGCTTATCCGAGCTGCCGTATGCACCTACTCAAGTGATTCGTCTATTGTAAAGCACGCGATGGTTGATGTGGCATGAGTGTACTTCCATGCCGGGGGAGTGTAGAAGTACCATCGTCCGGCATGGTGGAAGAGAATCTGTAGATGTCGCAATGGCGCCCTCCAATGGAGCTCATTAGGTTACTAAACTGTGTAAACGAAAATGTGTTCCAATCACTTTACGGTGTGTGCGCACATGTATAGGAATTTTCCATACCCGTGCAATAATGCTCACTTGAACACCTCTTCTGAGGCACTGTTAGAGGTCATATAAGCTTCTTGGCTCCCATTTTCATTCTGTTTTATTCATGCGTCACTTGTCACGCCTTTATGCATACCAAGCGTAATAATCTTTGTTCAATAACTTTCCAACGATAAATAGTATCTCAGCAAGTTGTATTGTCACATCATGAGACTGTCTCGCACATCATTTGTTTTGTGGTGAGTGCTCATCTGTACGAGTAAGTAAGTGAGGTCCATTTTTGTAGTATAGAGATTGATGAAAGCTTGTTCAGTTGCCTGGGAGACATAAAACGTCCTTTAGGTAAATGTCTACTGCTGACGTTATACGTTTTAAATTTACTCGTGAAACTCTACCCCTCTAGGCACGATATCCGATTTGTACGCACAATGTCAAAATTAGACTGTGGATTGACAGATGATACGATATAAAAATATCAACTGCAGGCAACGCAACGCCGACACTAGGAATTACACTTGTCAAATAAAATCAGTCACTGTGTTAGCGAAGTATGCTTTTTAGGCCTACGAAGCCCTAATCCCTCATTCCGAAATAACACATCCAAGAAAGTCGTGAGCTGCACTTACATTGCTGAAGAGAAATAATGAAATAAAGCCGTCTTGCGAGTTGCTTCATTCAAACACAATCATCTTTACCAGGATGTCCGATACTCACAAATCGCTTTGCATTAACGGTAATCCCGAACGCTGAAGACAGCCTAAGCTTTTGGAATTAATCGTGCAACAAGTACCTGGAAGCTAACGATATACTCAACATAATCGACCTCTCCAAGATTTCTTTTTATTCAATGCATAAATAAAGACAGTACGATTCCCTTGGTTCCCAAGGATTTGTGCTTTGTCAGAACGCAGTGTTATTCATTCAGTAATTTGCATATGAAAACCGGCATAAATTACAATGCAAATACTTCAAAATGAAGAGCCAGCTAAGTGATATGAGCAGTCTAAAAGCTTTTCACAACAAACAAAACAATAGTTTGTCTGGATGCGTGACGATTGCACGCTTGATTGATGGAGAAATTAACTTGTCTTGTCAACACGCCTTCCGAATTCACGCCTGAAACGGAGAAAAAGACATTTTATATAGGTTGAAACTACTTAAAAATAGATTTACTGGTGACAAGCAAGGAACGAGCATGCTACCTAAATCCAAAATGACATTGTCTGGGAAAATGCTCATTGAATAAGGCACATTGTACTCAATTTCTCTTTGCTCATTGGAGAACTCCATGGGTTTCCCACGCGGTTTCTCCTATTGATCAGTGTCGTCATATCTCTTCGTTACCCGAAGGAAACCATGTACCCCTTAATATCACACACGAAATGTATGGTATACCAAAAAACGACCTTCGGTAGATCACCTTGTTCCTTTTGGTCGAAGGTAAGTGAAGAATTAGCTACCACCCGGTGGTCGCATTTGTTGTGCGAACTAAGGCCTTCAAACTTGGTGAAACTAGACCGGAGTATAAGCATATTTCTAGTTGCGCACATTTTCACTGTTAGAACATTCGACTGATATATACCAACTTGAGGGAGCCCAAGTGCTACTCAGTCTACCGTTGATTTGGTAGCATGCGTTCCAACATGACTAAACAGGACTTACCTGGATTCAACTTCTACATACCTAGTATACTTGAGTGGCAGCTATCTTTGTGGGTGTAACCGGGGTTCAAAATGTACGTACTCCCTCAAACTAAACAAGCATTAACTTATCAATATCTTTCCGACTACTTAATAATCCGTAGACAGAGCTGATGATGGAATAATGTACCCCGATCATCTCACTAGGCTCCCTGGTGGAAGTAGTGTAGGTGCATTTTGCTAAGGTTAAATAAACAATTATACCCGTTTACTGCTTACCTCAACTAGACGTAATGTGATTTCATGTAGGTTACTGATCTATAAAGCGCATAGTTAAAAATTGGCAGGTCTATGTATTTTACACCTCACGAACGCTACAGAAGGAGTCTATTATCTGTAGCAGATATTTGAGCAGCAAGCTGATGTTTGTATCAGTATTATATTCGCAACTTTTGAGTGGTCGGTGACGTTTCTCGATTTAGGATGTCCATCCAAAATTCACCATCTTCAGGACCCGAAAGAAGAGTTTAGTAACAGCAAACTATCATTTATTTTCCCTCGTTTGCTGATTTAAACGTGTTTGACAATGCTCCTTGATGCCTTACGTCTTAGTGAATTTCAATTAAGGGTAGCAAACAAAAATGCCTACTGATGTTTCCGGAAGGACAGAGGGTCACGTCTCCTGACAGCCGCGTTGTGTTCCTTTATTCGTGTACATAATTTTCTCCCAGTTTGTCCAACGTAGAATTTGTTGCAGTCGTTGCAGTCGATTTGGTATATCACATTGTTCCTCTTGGTTTTGTCCCGGTTGTCCTTCGGTCTAGAGATTAATTTCCTTAGAGTGATTATTCGCACATATTTTAAAGCCGTTATCCATAAAACCATATGGGCCCACAAGGAATGCAAAATAGTTTGCCTACAAGCTAATGTTCTTTGTGTGATTTATGTGGTTTCCTAATAAGCAAAACTGTTTTTTTCAGGCACT
>NW_008752245.1:64462-96097 GCF_000715545.1 Opisthorchis viverrini | reverse complement strand
ATTTCTGGAAGCATGGTACTCTACGACAGGTTCAATAAACCGGTGCATTGAACTGGATCCAATTTACGCACCTCTACGCGCGAGAGATCAACGTCGCAACCGAAACACTCAAGGAGGACCGAATAATGGATTCACAAACGAAGAAACAAGGAACTCCTCGGAGTCAAATCAATGAGGTCACAACCGGAACTCGGAAGGACAAAGGTCACTCCAACATCGACTAGACTACGACGGCGAGGGATGTCAAGTTCAAAAGTCACGTGGGCATCGGCGAATGAGGACACGGGATAAAAAGAACAACCAATGGAACCGCCCGACGGAATAACTAATCGCGGTCAAAGGTCATCCTCGGCTACCAGCACGTATATCAACACACACGTAACACTACTGAACGCACAACCACTAACCCACCGCTACGCACAACTACGCACTGATGATGTCACCTCGATTGGTGATGAAACGTTTGCAACCAAATTGCCCAGCTCAGCGAACAAGCCAACGACCATTCTTCGTCCATTATTCAGCGAGATTTACTCATTAAATCGACTACTTCATTCGGATTTCTTGTCATTTTTTCATGCGTTTTTTGGAGTACGTTGATAAAAAGAAATAGGCGGAGAATTCTAAGCATCTAATAGTCTTTATTTGTGCGATCGAATTCGACACCAATGGCTGTGGAATATTTAGGCATTTCTCAGGTTGTTTACTGTATGTTGACACAAAATCACATTTATGCCCAAAACAGGAGTGGTCGGAGAATGTCTACACATTAGGCTCATTGACACTGTGGAGAACAGACAACATATTTATCGCTCGCAGACATTTGGAGCCGTTCCCGTATTTCCCAGTTGCGGTTAAAAAAAACTGCAAAATTTCGGTTGTGCGTATGGCTACTTTAGGCTTGGACATCGAAACAGGTCTTCGCCGATATACATATTTTTGTCAGTGTTGAAGTCAATGTCATATAAATGTCTGACTCGTAAAGTCAGATTTCCGATTTTGTGCATATCAAAAACATCCCTGGGAAAACCATTCTGGTTTCATTGTTTCATCCGGACTAGGTCAGATGAAAATTTTGTGGTGAGCTCTTTGAACAGCCTACAAATGTTTGACATAAAAACAGAGGACGGGATATATAAGGAGTTTTGCACTTTGCAGTGTGGGATTCCGAATGCTTTTATCTTTGAAAAACGAGATAAACTGCATTCAAAATATGTACTCCAAACACTAGCAACTCAAAGTCAAGGCATGCAAATTCTTATTTTAATACTTCTAAATAGACAAAAAATTGCACGCCAAATAAACTCACATACTACTTTGTGAGTACTGAAATGCGAAAAGAGAATATCCGGTAGATTTTTAAAAGTGCCTTTAGTCATTTTTTATTGACAGTGTATCTTGTTAGAGAGCATTAAACACAATTGGCGTGTTATCCACTCGGCACTTTTAAAAGTGACCTCTGGCGAAAAAGCGGATGTATTCATTCCTTACATTTGAATATCAGTGATTAATTTTAATCTAGTCAGAGAGATAGGAGTATATTATCAAGTAACCCTAACAAAATTCATGTATAAAAGTGGTTTCAACGAAAGGAATTCGTCTGACTCTCAAGCATGCCCATACACTTCATCCTTCCGTGCCGGGCAATCAAGTTTGGTCGTCACCAGCGACAGCTTGTTTCATCTGTAATAATACCCGATTAAATTTTTTGCGTTTCTACTATCTGATGCTTACCCAGCAGGTCTGCAGACAGACGGTCTTCGTCGTCAACCTACGAATTATCGCCGCTGTGGT
Organism: Opisthorchis viverrini; assembly: GCF_000715545.1. NCBI lineage: Eukaryota > Metazoa > Platyhelminthes > Trematoda > Opisthorchiida > Opisthorchiidae > Opisthorchis > Opisthorchis viverrini. Next base: position 94,303 of record NW_008752245.1, on the reverse strand, counting down.
GCCGGAAATTCTTATGTGATTCATTATTTCACAAGGTGAGGTAAAGCATCCGGAAGACGGGAAAACTACACTGATATACAGAGATAAACTGGCACCGCTCACTGTGTGACAGAAGCCAGGTGGTATATAAGGCATCAGTCCCACAAGGTCAGCAGTCAAACAAATCAGACAGTTAAACTTTACGCAGGCCAGTTTAAAAAACAGTTGGCCAATTAATCAGTTAGCGAATGAAGGGAATAAATATTTCGCTGTTGCCTGCCCGGGAAAAAACATGAGTGCTATTTGTGCAAAAAAACTCCAACACGCGAGTGCATCAGAAAGAGAGAGTATGGACAGCTTAGTTTTCTGTGATGGCACAAAGGATTTTACCTTCCTATGAGAGACATTTACGGACCATGATTTATTCCAAATAAAACACTGATGGTATGCATACATAACGAACTCCAGCTTCGAAAACAAAACGTATCACATGTGCATTTTAACTGGTTCTGTATACCTACAAATGTGAACACTGGAAAACCGGCCATTCTATTAAAGCCATAAATGATACCCCTGATTGGTATATTACCTTAAGATGACACGTCGTTGGCAGGTTCATCCGATAAGGCACAAAACACAATTGCAGTCGACACAATCCGGCATAAAGTGTCTATTCTTAAGGAATTCATGTCATCTTTTATATAGAAATGAAAAGCTTCACTGCGGCGGTCGATGTCTGTTAGTAAGCTTTTGGCTTGAGTGTAACTAAACCGCTTGGTGGAGCAGGTGTCCCAGAAACCACCGCACAAAAAATATCCGTCAATTTTTTCAGTCCCAACGAAATCCCTTCTTATGGCTTTCAATAACCCTGACTTTTGTCGATCGCAAATCACTGTATGCATTTTTTACTACGTTTGACCGTCGCCACGTGAAGGGTGAACAGTCGTTACATAGATATTTTATCAGTACCAGGTTTGTCTGGTGCATAACTATCCACTAGATTAATAATCTGCTTATAGTGACTGCGAATAACTGTTCATTATTTGCACACGCCTGAGACAAACAGCATTGCCTAGTCAAGATAATCGCAATTTTTGTTCCGTCTGGCCGTATGGCAGCGAAAACCAGACTGCTACCATGCGCCGAAATGAGTCTTGAATCCTCGACAACGCATCCAGAATAGAACGAACTTTTTCGAATTTTGCACATACTTCCGCTACCTGGAAACATAGTGACGGCTGACCTCTGACCGCTGCCTGATATTGGACATTAAGAAAGCCCGGCATCTTTTTCGAACATTAGAAACGATTAGTAAATTGCTGAAGGTTCCGGTTCAGGAAAAACCATGTATCAGCAAAGCGACGTCTGTTTGTTCCTTTTAGGCATTAAAGCGCTGTTAATAACGCAACATAGTATCCGATACGTGAAACGTTTCAACGCGTGGTTCTTGAGGCAAGTACTTTGGGTTTGCATATACAAGGTTCCTCCCCCTAGCAAGCAATGACGAAACGAGAACGGTAAAAATGGAAATCTGTTTGCATATTTGTGAATGAGTGGAATTGGGGCCTGGTAAGGTCAGCTGTTAGAACAAGTAAATGTCAAAAAACAAAACTCTGGTGAACAGAAGCAATGACTTCCGAACATGGTGATAGAATATTCAAAAATTTACGAAAGTAGACCTCTTGACAATAAAATTATCGTCAACGTTTACCTACTGCCCATCAAAGAGCACATTAACCCGCCGAAGTGACCTTGCCTGATAAAGCCGGGTTATCAGGCACGCCTTGATTATTTGAGAATACCAGTCAGTTATACGTAGTGCGCGGATAGGGCAGCCAGCCGTGATTATTTTTCTATTGGCTGAAACGGACCTATCTATAGTTATTCAAAGCACGTTACACGGTTTCGATCTGATAAACTTCCAAAAGAAGTACACTTGTTCCTCCTGAATAGATGCAATCCGATTTCAAGGTATGATGTACCGTTTAGGTTAGGGTACATAGCATCTCGTAAAACCAGCATCTAATAAATAAAATAAAATAAAACCATGGCCATGGTATAACCGTAACCCATCGTTTTTAGTATTCCCCATATGAGGATGCCGTTGGCTTCATTTTTTACGTTAATCACATATCTATGTTACAAATAGCATGCCTTTTTATTCTCCACATCTTGGAATTTAAAACTTATATGTTCTAAGTATACATTGTTGTACAGCCGAAAAGATTGAGGACAACATTATTCATTCATATGTGCCTATAGTAAGCACTGATGCGGAAAGGCGGCCGAGTAGTATTTTGAAATGTTCTGTAGTTGATTTGCGAAATAACAGTTCTAGGTCAACAGTTAGGCTCGCTAATGTCTGTGAGACAATCCACACCTGTACGCTCTCTCTGTTTGTTCCACTGGGTTTATACCGTTTGCCAGTTCGGTACATTGCACACTTAAATCAGTATATACCGAAAGTGGCGCACGATGGCCACATATGTTCATTCGTTCACCTTGTACAGTTTGCCGATATCCCACTACATGAAGCTTTGAGGTATTCATCCAACTTGTGGTTCGTTATTATTAGATTTATCAGGCGCTAAAAGATTCATGTTATATGATATGTTGTAACTGCAGGAGCAACATCAGTAGTATTCCTTAAATATTGGAATTTTACCACCTAGAATTTGGATCAATGGGTAATGCTGGGCAGGTCGGGGATGGAGTGGAGATAATCAGTTATTACCAGTTTATGTGACTGCTTAGGTTCAAAGGTCAATTAACGGGATCAAACAGTAAGGTTGTCTGACAAAAAGAATGGACAGAATTCTACTTCATTCGGAGTCGGTACAGTTGGAAACCCGTTGACATTCATCCCGACGTGTCAGTACTTAGCTCACTGACTGCCAGATGTTACCAGAGAATGGCTTGTGGAAATCGAAATGCAAATACGGCCACCCTATTATGAGGCGGAGAACCGTGGACTGAACTCTTATTTCAAAGACGTAGGGTCTCTGCTTCTGTATCCAACGGTTGAAACCAGACGAATAGATACGCGCGGGTGTATGAGTTGATTTCGTCAAAAGCTTATGTAAGAATGTGTTTGGAGTGAGCCTAGACCTTCTGCCCCTAGACTGGGCGTTACTGACAGCTTGTCAGTATAAGTGGGACATCTCACGTGTCTTCCTAGTCAACACAAGCATTCACGTTCGTGTTTACCTTATGGATTAAGATCTTTTCACAACAGATCAGTAAACAATTCAAGCCGTTTGAAAAGAGGACGGGACTGAACAGGAATTCAGAATTTAACAATGGAGAGCTTGCTGGATATCGAATCAATGAAGCATTAAACCATAATCATTACAAAGTTTAACTTCTTACAAAAGTGATAAATTATTCTCGAAAAAAAGAAATTGTTACCATCAAATCACCAGTAACAGAACTTACAAAGGTGTTCAGAAATATCTAACATCAGCTTGAATTAAAAACAAACGCTTACCATTTATTCGGATACCCTTTCCAAAGTAATACTGCTCTCTGGTCGGTGTGTATCCTTCAACCAGCTTTTTCACTTTATCACCAAACCCTTCTTCGGTTTGATCAATGCCGTAGGACTGGACCACATGGAAAGGCAGCCGCATGTGTAGGATTCCGAAATTTCCCTGGTGAACATATTCCAGTATGCAAGTGCCTTTTCCAACATAACGCAGCAATGGGTCACGAGTTAGGGCATCCCATGTCTTGACAAATCAAAGAAAGATATATCGATAAGACTAGCATAGACGTACTACACTCCCCACTTCGAAAAAAACATAAACGAGAAATTCAGCTGGGTTTTAGGTGCGTCTCCCATCTAAACCGAACGGCTGCGCGAATGAGTCAATTGACAAGACTTATTCACACGCACACACACTACCCTGATTTTGTTCGTGCTGAACGAAAGTAGCTTCTCACAGCTGCGATGATGATACTCCATGCTATTTTATGCAGAATTTATTGAAACTAAAATATATTATTATTGCATCTAAACGAGAAAGCTGGGTTTTAGGTGCGTCTCCCATCTAAACCGAACGGCTGCGCGAATGAGTCAATTGACAAGACTTATTCACACGCACACACACTACCCTGATTTTGTTCGTGCTGAACGAAAGTAGCTTCTCACAGCTGCGATGATGATACTCCATGCTATTTTATGCAGAATTTATTGAAACTAAAATATATTATTATTGCATCGTTACAAACAGTGCTCGATCAGCTATGGTTGGTTCTACCCCTATGCGATCCCCTGTCCTAAACCTCCATCAACGACGTAAAATACTAAACAGTAGATAATGGTGAAACGTGTTGATTATTTCAAGCTGGTTGAAGTCGTGGTAATTTTTTGTCAGTTTTGCAAAAACGTTAGACAACAGAGTTTTAGCAAAGATTAAAAATAAACAATGCTTTAAAAGGACCTGCTTCTGTTGAGAGAATGATTTGCTAACCTTGAAGGTTCATTCTTTATTCCTGCAAATATTGTAAATACTACAACAGTAGAGTCCACACGTCAAAGCATGTCATTCTGATGCCACCCACTAATCATTTGACTGAGAATAAATGCGCAAAACCACTGATGGTCGCTGTATTACTGAACTCATTATTTTTTATTGATTTGGTGCAATAAGCATTTTGTTCATGTTGTGCGTCCTTGTGGCTTAAGTAGACAGTTCATAGCATACTACTTATGTTTCCTGCATCTCCCGCGGTCAGCATGAAAATGCTCGCTCGCAAAAAAAGGAGTCTACTGGTTTGCATATTGTAGCAGAGGATGATCAAGAAGACGGTCGTAGATTCGTTTGAAATCGAATGCAGGCATGTACATATTTGCCAGCTTTTATCTTCTGCATACTCCCAGAAAAAAATAGTATTTGTACAATAATCAAGAGCGAAGCATGTAGCCACTATGCACGGTGGCGACGGTACATTCAGAACCTGCGGGGTTACATTTACTTCCATGAGTGAATAGGGACAGTTGTTTATACCTCTGGTTGCAAAACAGGCTGCGCCGTTGCAAGAGTCACGAGGTTTTGAAGTAACCCAGTCATAAAGATGCTGCTATGTGAACAAATGCGGCCCTGATCGCCATTGAAGGGACGACACCGACGTCATGTTCCACACAAGAAGCACAGAAGAGATCACAATAAAGCTTAAACGAATAAGGCAGCTGTCGGCACTTGACCGCATAACCAATCGATTGGAACCAATAGCACATTAAATCAGTCACTGACCACAACATTTCATGGGTGAATAACGTTGACGCGTGTAGAATTGTAAGCGCAAAGAAGAATGCATACGAGTTTTTTCGAAACGAATATAAGCGTCAACTCTATTTTTCTTGAATGCCCAACTCAAAAGGGTACAATGAGGGCTCTTTCTTTTAGATTGTTGTCTGTGCAATGAACAATCTCTGTCAACGGTCACCGGAGATACTCACTGGATCGGAATGGCGCAAAAGGAGGTATCGCGCATTTATTCGGATATTGGCACCTGCAAGAATCCTGAACATAGGAATTCAGTTTTTCGCCACCAATACTACTCACTTATTTGTGCCTTGGTCCCATCATTCCCGGAATGTTTGGCGTGAGCGTTCATATTTACGGTTGTAATTCGATTCCATAGAATCTAATTATAATCGTGGGACCACCAAATAAATGCTCGCGCGAAATCCCACCGCCTACAGCAGCAAGCTTCTCACCTTCGGAAGCAGTTATTTTGCAGAATTAGTTTGACGTGATCATGAGTTAACGACTGATCCCCCCATATTTGCATAGCTGATTCAGTAGTGACTATAATAGGTTGGCCACCTGGATATATGGGATCTATTTCATGTGCATTCCTAATTCCAAATGCACCAGTGTGTCACAACCAAGACGCCGTCCAGAGTGCTGTTCCGCAAAAAGGCTTGGTTATGTATGCCAAGCAGAGATGTCCTAACTGGCCAAGCTGTTTCGTACGATCACCCAGGTGATAATAATTCTCATGCTATCACGTGCTAGCTTGCTTGCATAACCGAAACAGGAACATTTACTTCAAGAGATGTTTCGATAAATCCTTTGTGATTTCAACTCAGTGTCCCTTATCAACTAAGGTTTTCTGCCTCGTCACGCATAGTACTAAATGAAGCTCTCTCGTTTTCAAATGCCTGGAAAAAACATTGTTTACATTTCAAGATAGTACAAACAGTAGACTCTTCTGCTTCATTATCTTTACTCTTGTGCTGTGTAGTGTCGTTAAAAATAAGCACTTTTGACTGCATGACAATCAGTAGCTCAGTCCCGCATGTGTAGTATCTGCGGCATTCACGGTCCCAGTGTCGTTTGAGGTCAAACTTTATGCAATAATAACGCAGCTAGAAGCATTTTCATGTAACACCACACCTTTATAACGGACACAGTCCACCGTATATGTAGTGCCAAAAATCATAATCGCACTACGTAAGTTCACTAACTTAGTTATTACCCCGTGACTTATTATCAAGCAAGGGATTTTTATTGTATTCTGTTCAGGAGATACAGAAAAGAGGACATTGGCCGGTTTCTCCCATCCACCGAAAGTTTTTACCGTCTTATCGATAACGCCTTTGTTGTCGGAAGAAGAGACAAGGTCAGCAAATTTTACAGTTACCTTGGTGACCTGAATCCTCACATCGAATTCAGCGCAAATATAAGGTCGGCTTCGGGCTTTAAAATGCATGACAAAATTGATGGGGAAATAAACACCAATGTATAAGAAGGTGACTAACATCGGAGTGGTTCTGACCTAGCTGTCTTCTCATCCAAACTGGGTATTCACTATTACTTTCACATCAGATTTCCGTGCGCAGAATAAAGTGGTTGAGTAGTGGTCCAAACTGAAGTACGGGAGATATTTTGAGGCAGCGAATAACCATCAATCTGATTAAGTTTCAATGATAAAGGGCTATGTTGCCAGCTGGAAATCCAAAAATAAGATGGGTTATGACTAGTGTTATTTTATGGAAACCAAAGACAACCGAAGTCTTTCGAATGATTTCACAACCAACTGACAAAAGCGAAGCTTTCCAAGAGGAAAGCAATGTACCTTGCCTCCCGGTGAATGGCACCAGGTCTTCGTTTTCATAATCAAAGGCAAGGTTTGCGTCAAGATCTATGCGAAACACACGGTTAGAAAACCTTACACCAGGATACGTCAAAAGAATAAAAAATAAACAAGCCGTCAAAAAAATGGATGAAAAACTGAGCAGAACATGCCACTGATACCAGACACACGATATTTTGAAAAAATGTTGAATTTCCGAGAGGGGAAATACGATTCACGAGAGACTGATGTGCTAGGTGGTGACAAACATTGAACGTTTCAGTGCGAGTTGAATATTAGTCGTGGAACTGGTGAGCATGTGCAGGACGGTTCTAGATCAATCGAGCTGACGCGTGACACTATTAAGCTATCAGTAAAGAGGAATTTTCAGCACAACTATGTCAGATTTGAAGTACATAGAGCGAGTAGATCAACAGTCAAATTTGTCGCACCTGCTCCGCAACCAAAATTTCGTACCAAATAGGAGTTCAAAAAGACACAAAATTCACCCGATCCAGCCAAGTGAGATCATCACTTGAGACAACCTTAACTGGACGATCAAGGACAAAGGCCATTCATGACTTTAGATTTTGCAAGCCATCAACCTCAAGACCTTGACACTGGCAATAACCAAGTCCTTTTAAGCGACATAATAGACTGATCTGGTATGCTTAGAGGAACAGACCTCACCAACTGGTTCTCCGTCTGCCTAAAACTCAGTTATTTTTGTAACCTAATCGGTTTACTTAACAAAACTTGTGTGTTAAAACCAACAGGTTGCCCAGCTCCAAGTCGGTTATTTATTCACTGAACTGTTTTGATAGAAATTGAGATAAGAGAAGTTGAGAGATAAGAAGAGTAGTCTTAGTGTATATCAAGTGTAGACATTCTGAGTCACACCTTCGGAGCCACCCACAAAGAGAGCACTGAGGCTGTTCTGGGCGGAGTCACTCAAATAAGGGTCCACGCAAGGAAATTTTGGTTGATGGAACAATGGAACGGATGGAAAAAGCATACTTATACTCCACGATAATAATGTATGACTGAAGTCTGCTGCATAAAATTTAAAACTTTAATCACATAGCATCTTTGGTTCTACAGTCACGAAGATGAAATATAGTATTTACAGACAACACCATAGCCTGACTCACCGCGTCGCATAACGTTGCGCTCAGCAACAACCGCTTCGAATTCCATGGTTTGGTTAAATCTTCATCCCAAGGAACCTTGGTTTTGCCCAGGTACATGATACCCTCTATGTCGAATTCTATAAAGATATTTGCGGTAAGATTTCAAGAAGTGGTTTACAAAACTGATCCAATAATTAAAATTTAGTGGGTCTGACGGCTATGTTCGCTACGTTTATACTTTGGGGATTGTTTAAGGCCCATGGTTGCTTATCGTGAACGCAAAAAAATGCTCTACACGCAACTATGTTGTACCAGCTGGCATTTGGAGCTAGCTGATGACCCATATTGAATTCTCTGGTTTAGTTTATTCGATTGTGGAATATCTTGAGCCATGATTCACTATAGAAGGACTTATTAGATTATACTGACGAAAAGGCTTTCAACATGGTGCATTTTAGCCTCCTACCTTATTGCTGTAATTCCTATAGTACGGTGTCACTAAGAGGAGTGTGACTTTGTGTCAGACCAAAGTGAGTCCAAATTTTTCCCTCGTTGAAGATCAAACTTAACCTGTATTGTTTACAAATGTTACAACAATGCATTGCCTTCCTACAACCGATATTTTATGAATGCCACCTGAATTCCCCTGGTTTAGGCTAACTGATAGGCCACTGATAAGTGACCATTCAGATTCATTCCACTGACGATCTTCAAACAGCGTTACTCAGACTAATCGCCATAAACGTAACCTTATTTGGAAGATACAGGCATCACTGTAGTCGACCACCTAAACTATCAGCGTCATGAGGTTATATTGAAAAAAGCTGCTTTCGAATGGAAGAAACTCACGCACAGTTGTTCACATGGACAACAAGCAATCAAGCGGTGATATGTACTACGATAACATATTGAGGCAGCTCCGTGTGAGTTAGCTTGCATCTTGAGGTTCCCTGAGCTCAAGAGACAAACTTCAGGGAGGACTTCATAATTCATTACCAGTTTATCACTGTAAACTAATTTCTTGTTTGTGAACCCGTTAAATGCACACGCTGGTTAATGTTCCACGAAAAGTCGTCGACGCAAAAAATTCCTTACCTTGCAGTATGACAAACAAATTAAAGAGCCATCCTAAAGGACGTTTTTACTTTAAATATTATTTTTGGTCAACTACCTTTTGCCTACATATCATAGGAATTTCCGTCGGTGCAAAAAGTGTTCACAAATAAATTAAAATTAAAAAAATAAAATAAAAAAATAAATAAAAGGATTTGTGGTTGCAAAAAACAGCTTTACGCAGAGAAGATAATGGCTTAACACTTCCACCTCCCACAAAAGACAATAATAGCAATACTACTATTATATAACTTGCCAAAGTATTTCGTTTCAAGAGAAACTGCGTACAGAAAAGCAAATTTGGTGGTTAGTCTGATAATAAATGGATACCAAAAAAGCCAAGGAACACAATTTTTAAGCTGTTCTTGCGCACCCAACACATTTTATGGCAAACGAGTGCATCGTAGGATGGAGTGCATAAATATTTGCCTCGTTAATACCGAGCAGATAGATCATTTTTAGCTGCCTTACATATTCGATACACACCCTTCGTAATGATATGCCAAAATTTAAATTGAGTAAAACGCCCCAATGATACGATAAGGATGTTTTGCTACATTATAGCTGTCTGCATTGTTCCGATTAACCTGTTAGACTCGTAACGTTTAAGGAAATAAGTGTGTAACTGGCGAACAGCCGCAACTGGTTTACAGAAGAGCTCTTCCTAAAGATAGTTGTCAATGCGCGCCCAGACTGCTTTGTAGATGATACTATGGTCAATCAAGGAGGAGAGAGAAATGGTAACATATATCACGGTTTTAACTGATTCGAAAAATAGGGGCCCAATAAACAAACGATATTTGGCAAGACCATTTTAGGTCATGTGATTTCGTGGCAAATTATGTCCCCACCCATTCTCTGCAGGAAAAATATTAATAGGCATCTTGGCAGATACTCAGGGTAGACGAGAATACTCGGATGCCTTTAACGCATATGAGAAGAACTCTGACAAAAGAACTGTCAAACGCTTAAAGAGTTAAGAGTAGAACGAAGAAAGTAAGAGCAGATCTAAGCAAAAGCAGTTATGCGATTTCGCGCATAATCTTCTATGTAAAATATCTATAAATATGGATCTGTTACCTGTATAGATGGCCTTCCGATTGTAATCGGGTATATATACCTTCACACACTTTCGCATTTTTGCATGCAGTTTGAAGGGACCAGAACACGTAGACTGCCTCTTACTGACGGAAAAACAAATAACAACACTGACTAACTGGAATTTTTTCAATTTCTGACTCTGTTAATTCCATCTCGTGAACAAACTCAGTCTTCATTTAAGAGCCAAGTAGCACTCTACATGAACTTGGTTCTTGTTTGTAATTATAAGCGGTGCATATTTCACTAACATCCAGGGAGATTTTTTACCCGAATTCCTCTCTTTCGCTGACTTTCAGTCGACTAAAAGTAGTGCTTTAAATATTAACCTAGCTACAACTAGATTGGCTCCAGTCTTCCACTGTCTCTATGAACCCTTAGGTTTTACATACGAGCCAATATACATACCTTCATGTAACTTCGGGTTTGCTAACTTAACCCTACACTTATCTGAACACTCAAAACTCCGGTTTTCCTACTTTTCTTAGTTCACAGCGCTTGATCATTCTCATCTGTATTGACCATCTACGAGATTACTTATAAATATATGTATTGCCACAACTAATCTTCTTTCTGGTTCCCAAAACAGATGTAAACGAAAGAATTCTGCCGTACAACATTATTTGTTTCAGCTGAAATTTTTCGTGTTCCTGCATCACATTAAGAAAATAACTTGAGCGGTAATTCAAAGCAGAGTGAGTATTATTACTGCGATTACGTACATGGTATCAAAATGCTTCCTGCTACCAGCGCTGGAAAAAAAGGTAATGTATATTTGATGCTGTTAATTGAGTAACCCATAACAGATGAATTTTCATCATAGTGATCGTTTATCACCGGGTGACACAAGAAGCCGCTTCACGATTTGATATCAACGATATATAATGCATCTACACCATGCAGTTTTAAGTTTTGGCTACCGTATATCATTACCTGTTGTGTACGCTTTTGCTAGTGTTTAAAAATAAGGTATTTTCAAAAGATATCCCTCCAAGGGATGATCAAACTCCAATATACCCACACGTTTTTGATGAATACTGACCTAAAAGCCAACAACAGTTATCTCTGGCCGTTGAGCTTTCAATCAATATATAGAAAATCACTAAATATGCAACCAATATATAGAAAAATCACTAAATATGAATATTTGTTGCAACAGAATAAGCTTGCAACTCAAGGCAATTAAGCCGAATTCGTTCTAAGAGTAACCGGAGAGCTACAAAGATGAGCTCCATTTAAATGGTATTTTTATAAAGATGTTGTGCGCGGGGAACTACCGAAAATAACTGGTGTGAAGTAACCTGCTCAAGGTGGATGCAGTTGATGTGTGCTTTTGAGTAGTGGTGCCCAAGAGCACTAGAACAATTGTCATAACTTACAGTACTTACCTGGTGGAGTGCATCCGACAATTCAGTGTACTTTAGAGAAAAATGAAGTTCTGCATACACAGGCACCCCAAAGGTTCCTAATATTTCAAAGACGTTTCTTCTCAGAGATTTTAATGAACCACCCCTTGATGTTAGCCCCGTTGCCCCGTAAGAACGGCAGTAAGTGCGACCACTCCTTTGAAGAAAGACTTTCGATTTCCTGTTTGTGACTTCGTTCCCACTTTTTTTTAGAGAACAACCCTAGTACGCAGCAGAAGTGACCCTCTCTGTTGACATTAGTCCACAGAAAGAACAACTTTTCGTCTGTTCATTTTAAAGGGTGAATGTTTTCCAAAGGGGAATGTTCTCTGAAAGCTCCGAGGGAGTCATTTCTGAAGCCGATCTTTCGGAGTAGTAGAAATGTCCATTAGTGGTAGAATTAGGCAAACATTTTTGTGGGTATTTTGAGAAGTCGATAGCTCACATGCGATTGCCAGTGAATGACTTGATGCCCTGTATCTGTTCGCCATGCTTAGCGATTAACTTGCAAACGTTTTGTCCTCACCCGAGAAAATATCGATACCTTCAGTTTTACCCGGTCTCTGAAGAAGGTAGACTATATTCTTGGCGTTAATTTTTCAGGAGGATTTTCTGACTTGCTGGGTTTTTGACAAATTTTATCACAATTTAAATAATGGATATTCGATTTCATCGTAGGAGGCCACGTATAGCTTCACTATGCTCAACTAAACAGGAAGCCTCATGAACGCGTGACAGGCAGTCGAGTGTCCTGCTTGACGAACAACACCTCAAACGAGTGGCTGCCTAAGTAAACATCACGCAAAGGCTCGGTCTTTCTTTCTGGCTCCCTTTGAATACGCAAATGAACCTAGAGTCAAAAGTCATGGACATTTACACCATATGTTAGAAAGCCACTTGACTCCAAATGAAGTGAACTCAGATATCAAACCCTGTTTACAGTCTTTTTTCACATTTAATTGGATTCTATACAAACAAACAAATGGAGAGTCAGTTGACTCCTCAACCTCGCAAGCATGTTTGTTGAAAGGCTGGGAAAACAGGTGATAGACGATTTGTGGAGCCCCAAACGGATTTGATTTGTTTAGCTTGATGATGCGATTTTTTCAGTTACCTACCGCTTATCTTCATTTCCCCATGTAGTGACGCAGTTTGCATTGGTGGAACCGAAAGTTTAGACCTTTAAACTTTCGCAGTTGGAACACAATACGGTTTCGTTAGTGGTGGTGCAGTGCTTAAGTGTAAGTGCTTAAGTATAAAAAAATTTGAAAATCCTTCAGTCATGGCTCTGCATGCTCTGACGGTGAATCACACCGAACAAGTTTGGCGGTCGATTCCGACAGAAGGATGCAAATTTGCTGACTCTCTGCACGCAATCTGACCAGCTGTCGGCTGTCCGGTCAGAACTTTTCAGTTATCAGACGAATCTGAGGCGTAGGATGTTGAAATCAGACGTAAGAAAAGGATTCAAATATGTCTTTTGTCACGCTCATGAAAAATGTCTATAAAAGGCTACTATCAGTTTATTTTCTCTTTTTACTTTAACTTTTGACCATTTCACTCCAGGTGTTGAGCAAATAGTTGGATGTTATTTTTATATCAGGATAGTGGTACACCATTATCATCTGACCAACAGATTCAGCCTAACGTTGCTGGACCATCATATATCTGACCCTTATCTGAGCTTACCAAACACAATGCAAATATATATGCTGAGCACATTCTGTGACAACGTTGATGGCATCGATTTTGGCCTGCAAACGTTCACTCCCGTACAAGTAATAATCCCAGCAGTTGGAATAATTTGCAAGAGTCACTGAGATATCAGGTAGTTCCACTACGTGGAATCCTGAAAAACTTGATGGGTTTTTACCATCCATCTTGCTCTGCTTCATGCTCAAACACACCTGTTTGACTCCAAACGGCATGCTGGCCCCTCAGCTGCGGTCCAGTTTCGATGCATAGCTGCTTTTTATTACCCTAAGGAAGTGTAAGGATCGATGTACTACTCATCACAATCCCTCAGGCCCTTTTTGTCATTAGTAGAGGTATGTGTGGTCAATTTTCTAAACTGTAGAATGGGCCAGTTTACGTATATCTGTCAACATGATAAGGCTGAAGGACTATATTAAGCTAACCTAATTTTAACCCACTTTATTAAATGATTTGCTGCTAACGACAGACATTGTGGTTTGCGAGTCTACTGGAGATACAGAAAAACCATCTGCAGAGGATCAAAGTACACAACATTTATTCGCCATACAACCCTTCCTGATGAAGGGTCAATAGATTCACTAATTAAAAGTGTGATAGAAGCCAGCATTCAGATGTATTCTGTCATCCGGTGCCTACGTCGAAAAATCAAATTGCAGTCCCTTTGAAGCACTTTAGATTTGTCACAGGCAGCCAGTTATCAAACTAAGGCGGAATTCGACCAATAACTAACTGGTGGTTGGATATTTGATCGACCTGAACTAATCAATAACGCACGTTGGTAGTGCCGCTCTTTTGATGCTTATCGTACGCAGCTGTTCCAGTAATCCAAAATGAGCCGTCGTGACGAGTGTAGATGCCTGAGGATCAATAACTAACAATGAAACCGTTACATGCGTCCTTCTTGGTGGATGTTGAACTTCATTCGTGACATTTATCTTACTACTGCTAATACAAAGCGGGGAAAAACGACCGAGCCTACTGATTCACCAATTTCTAAACAAAACAAAGACATGAACGGCACAAGTTGAGAAAAGTAATTTATTACCCCCTCTATATTTTTAGCGAAAAACTTATTTAAAAGATTGCCCACGGATTCTCGAGACACCGAGTCATCCATGTGAGGCGCATAAAGTGACATCTACACCAGTGCTGTATAAATTTTTAGTAAATACTCACATGACAGATGAATAAACGTCAGGAGCAATAAAGTACGGTGCCACATCTTTTCTATTGCAGATTCTTAGTCAACTGTCAGCGCCCCAGGCTTTATGTGACATTTGTAAAAAGAATAGCAAGATCAACCAATAAAAACTGCACAGGTTTGTCCTTGTTCCGTATATTGCTCTTAAGCAAAAGTGTAAACATTCAGCGCTTGGCAGTTGTTGAACATCCTGAAACTCACCTGACTGAAAAACATCACAGGTCTCTTCAACACAGTGTCTCACACTGCCGCGTGCATTATCGCCCAATGCACCTTAGGTAGTTTATCAAAGGACAAATCAATAACAAGCTAACACTGGAAAGCGCAGAGCTGTATAAGTAATTAGGAGCTTGCTTGCAGCGCAGTAAAACCCAGTTTATTCATCTTCGGTTTGAACCTATTCATAAGGACACAAGACTCAGTAGAGTACACTCATTTTTCTGTGAATGAAGTGAAGGTTATCTCAAATTGGGGGTGAAATCTTTAGATAAAGATTGCTCTGAAGAAACGAAACGCCTACTGGTCCACATCTGTGCCAATGTCCAGACATAGATAAGTAGAATTAAACAGGACACCTAAGGAAAGTCAAACTCTGGGTTCTGTACATGTGCTGAAATAGATGAACTTAGGAAGACAACGGAATAACTTTGGCAAACCGAGTCAGAAAGTCTGCCAATGGGCACAACTACTCGACTTCCGGCGTGTGAAAATTCTCTCGGTTTCGGTCTCATGTGGACTGTGGATAGCAGGACCCCTTCGTTTGCCAATGGACAAGTGTAGTTCAACGAACACTTGGTCAACTGTCAATTACAGCTGATAATTACGCGCCTCCAAAAAACAAGCTACCAGCTAACATCTACTCAACGTTCCACCATACGACCTGGTGTAAATGCTCGTCAGCGTGAACTGTTTTTAAAGTATACGAAGTATAAACTATGCGCTAGTACGCTCATAAATGTTTTCTAAGTTGAGTTGGGCCTATTCGGATGGTGAGGAACCCTAAACCCAATTTCGATGCATCGCTTGCTGTTTCTGCTCCAACTGCCTTGAGCCTTCGGCGCATGTATCGGATGAATGGAGTTTTCATGTATCGCAACCGATATTCTTGCGGTACCATTTGAAGATGTGCCCCGTACTGGTGAATGATCCATACTTAGTACTTTAAACCAGAATCGTGTTAATTTTCCGGGCACACTATCACAGGCTCACTCCATTCGGTGCAAACAATTGAAAGTTCATAACTCTACCAAACAACCGCTCATAACTAGTCGTTTTCAGCCTTCATGGGAGATCTTGTGTTCGTCAATGGGTACATACTTGGGCGATGCACACTGTTGATCATTTGCAGCAGGGCAGTAACATTCTGGAAACTCACGGGTACATTTATAAAACGCAAAGAGAAAACAAGGGAGATTGAGTCAAAAAAACATAAAATACGTCATTCTCGAATAAGCTTGTGAGAGGAAGTTGTTTGTACACCAAACCAATTTTTAAAAAATCTTTCAATTTTCTTTTGAGCATAGATTTGTGCGCCACTTAGATGAACCCTGATGACCTGTGCAAAGGTAATCGTTTGAGTCGTCAGCCCTGATCAGTTTTAGGGTAATGGGTGGACATCTTGGAGGAAATGCCGTTTGTTTATGACGTGATCGGTTTCGTCTGGGTGCGACGAACCAACACTTGAGCTGTCCCTTCAATAATGGACAACGCATTGGATTCTCCCCCCTTACTCTCTGTTACAACTACTTAATTATATTGAGAAAATATAATGACTAGTATAAGGTTGTGATTGATCGCACATCGAATCTGGTTGTAGGGCTTGACAATTTTTTCGAATGAATTCGGTCAGCTTGGAAAGAATTAAAGCTTAGACGCAGATAAGAGACCATGTAAGTCACACAAATAAAGTATCTAAGCCTTCTGGAGGGTAGCTCATCAACCATGTCTTCCTTAATTGACAAACATATTTAGGCCTTTTTTCAGCCGAATTTTGTTTAGTTCTCACTTCTATGTTTCAGACATTTTAGTTTCTCCTGTTGGCAGTCGGGAGAACCAATCTTTTCTGAACATTTATTCAAACGTCTAATGAAATCCCACTTGTGTTGCAAAGGAAAAAGTTAATGAATCCAATATACTAGCGAGTCCAATCTTTTTCTGCGAGCACTCCGCTGTGTAATACTAACAATATTTGGAACAACAAGACTTTTTTCGTTCCGCGACTTACACCAACATCCTTATTGATGCACACAACAAAATTACGAACATGACCCACTGGTTCGAAGAATGGGACGTTGGAAACCTTTTCCCCAAAGCCGAAAGAGAAAACTCGACGGCAATTACCCTCAACTATCGGGCTGCTGAACGGAATGGGGCCTATTCTCTAATATTTGAGCAGATTTTCTCTTTTAATTGGCTCAACCAGGCTAGCCAGCCATTTTTCCAATGTGCGTTTGAGGGGACTGAACACATCCAGGATACGCCTGAGAAATGGATTGGGTTAGGGAACATTTGGGAGTCTATACAGTCGGGGGCTCAAATGCTCTACACTGCTGATTATTGACTATTTAAGCTATCGTAATATTTTAAAACCCCTTTTCTATCACTTGCATCCGAGTTTCCTTTTCCTCACGCTTAAATACGCTCATTGGCAATAATTCATCTGATCATTATAGTCAAATTCATCTACACTTTTCCTTCCTTATCAGGCGTAGTGGAAAGAAAGATATGGTCATTCAACTGCAAGAGGTTTGGTGCACTCTTTTTAAAAGCTCTTTGTGTCCGGGCTTGTGAGCAACATTACGGTTAAAAGAATTTGCTCAAGTCGACCTTAGCTAACACTAGTTGAGACATCTGAATTTCCAGCTTTAACCTCAAGCTCAAGTTGACCAGTATTATGGTGGTGACAAAACTTGAGGCCCAGGGAAAATGCCCCCAGTGTCAACAACAAAACTGAATGACAACTTTTGTGATTAGGTGAAGAATTTATGCATGGCATAAAGAAGATTAGCTAGCTGAATACCTTCTTTCTCTCGCACCAGTCAGGTTCTCAACAACGAGTCGGAAATACACATTGAATGAATGTTAAAGCTGTCACTGAGTGCACAGGTCATCGAAATCCAAAACCCATGAATCTGGGCATGGATTGGCTTCAAACGGTCGACAACTAGGTGACTGAAATTTCCGATTCATCTCACACTACTAGTTAAGGTTTGAGTAGTTCAGAATGAAGAAAGATTCCTGTGATGCGTGAGTCTTCAGTCTAAGAAGGCAGCTGGTTAACACGTAATAGCGTTATTTGAATCCCGTAGTTCAAGAATTAACACCTGTCAAGAGAACGGAAAAGGAAGTGAACAAAGCCTGTTTTCTGTGATCGTCCCTCTTGGCTGATACATCACAATTTCTATGGTAGCAGAAATCACGTGGAAAAGATTGAAACCGGGGCTAAATACACTTTGGATAAATAGAAATCAAAGGAACGGGGGTCGACAATGTGCCACGGAATCAGGTAAGTGACGTCCATGTCAGACAGACTTGTGGGACCGGATGTTTCGTAGGCCAGTACAAGTTTAGAGGTCGCACAAGTTTCTTTTGGATGCAAAGTTGCGGATCCAGCAGTCGGATTTCAATGGTCTCTGCGACCGGTAGTAGTCTGGATCGTACCAGTCGTGATCGGTTCACGGGTATCCGATATATGATAGTAAAGGCTTGCTCCTTGTCTATGACACGACTAGTTTCGGCTAAATGTGATGCAATTAACAGCTGCTTGTCTTATCCTTATGCGAGTTGATCACGCAACTGGATCATCGCTCGTGGTCAAACAGTGGATTACTCAACAGCTGTCTGGTAATCAGCAGGCTGCAGTCTGTATAGTGGTACAATTCGCAATGAACCCTAGTAAACATTAAGTAAGTGTAAATTGATTTTCGGCTTTCGGTAATAGTTAACTGCAACAGCTGGAAGAAACCTTGAAATAGCCACAGATACAGAGCAGGTGTATAAGACTCTGCCAGCAAATTGTTTTGGAATTGACTGATGTAATAGTTAAACAGCTGGAAGAAACCTTGAAATAGCCACAGATACAGAGCAGGTGTATAAGACTCTGCCAGCAAATTGTTTTGGAATTAAATTAACAGTAATGCAGTCTCATCTTGTGCGGATAAACTCGCAACTTAAGGCTGGGGAAAGCGGAGTCAGCGTGCGTCTGACCAAAAATACGCACCTCTAAACTTTCGGCTAACGTATGCACAGACAAAATATCGCACACGGTCAGCTAGTCATCGCTTCAGTTAATTTCCTGTAAGGGTTTCCGGGTTCAGAAGTTTATGTAAAAAGGTTGTCATATTGGTCATTTCTTGGCCACCATGGTAGTTTCTGTGATGAAGATAACTCATTCTATCAAACTCTAAAAAATCCTATGATGGGTCCACCCAAAACGTTCACTACATTAGTACGAGAAAGAAAGCAACCTGAACAAATTCAAAAGCCATAGAATCTTTTCGAATAATGAGTAATCATTAGTTGCTGCCCTACTTGAAATTTCTGTGACTGTTCCCATCTACCGTTTGGACAACCAAGCCTTGGATAGTGACACAGAAACCTCACTTCGCTGGTCAGATGAGATTTCAGTTGAAAATTTCTAAAATTCTCCATCCTGCAACCAGTCTGTGAGTAAAGCAGGAAACGAATGATATCACGAGATGAGTGGAACTTCCATCTGAACATTTGTGATCCGAAGAACCAGTCAGCAAGTGGCCATGCGATGTACCTTCTGTGATTGTACGCGGAACAGCAGTATATACTGTCCAAGTGAGAGCCAATCACTTTTGTTCAGCCGCTCGTTTCCAAGCGGTTATACGTTCAACCACAGGCCGGAGGATTGTGAGTTTGTAACCTTGTGCGTCTGGTGGGATGCGTATTTTGATAAATTGGATAAAAAAGATGGGAAAGCGACGCAAAGCTTATCGGCTTTTCAGCATAGATTAGCTTCAATGACAGAATGAAGCTTACGTTGAAGCACTCAATTCTGTCTGATTTTCAAACCTGATTGATTTGCCCACTTCAAGAAACAGGACGCCATGAAAGCGTCGGTCATACGAGAAACGACGAAGCTCACAGGGCATGTATGGTTGGTGTAACTGATCAAATTTGCTGGTGGCAAGTGAGCACACGCCGAGACGAATATCGTTACATTTCAGCAGAGTGGAGACAAAATGTCTTATGAACGATAAGCTGAAACGACTTCTGACCAGAAAATCTGGCAAATACTAAGGTGTTAAAGAAGCACATTTACCTAGACTTTTCTAAATGCAGAAATTTAAGATTTTTTAGGAGTTAAGTGACTTAATTATAACTAGACAGCTACAAATGCGCACGAAATAAAACTGGCTCGCTCAGGTTTACAGTCATATGAAATTTAGGACGGGTAGAAATTTTGCTCGGATCCTGGAAATTGATCAGGAAGCGACTTCGGTTTGGTTTCGTAAGCTCATATCATTAAACTAAATTGCTGTTGTCCAAATAGTCCCAAAAACGTTCATTACAAATTATCTGTTTGAATTTGCACGACTGCGATTGATTCGGTATCTGATTGTTCTTTTGTGACCTGTCAGATAGCCGTCTTTTGTTTTTGGCGCTCCGGCTGCTTGTCTGAATGTTTGACTAAAATATATCGAACTTGCTGGTTGAATGATCCTGGCTTGCGTTAACCTCCAATAATACACTCTGGAATACTGAGATGACTGGTCGGCGGAAATCGAAACGGAATCAGATGGCTATTGGTTCTTGAGAATTGTCGGTGACTGAGTGAATAATATATGCTTCACTTTTTGCCCCAAACTCACAATGGTTGAATCTAACTATTTTGATCCCCAGATATACGACGATTTTGTCAGATCTCAGCCAATTAAACTCAGCCATTTGCCCTAAGACGTGACCGTGCATCCCGAAAAAAGACTGTCCAGTGAACGCCTGTTTCCAAAATGACTTATTCAGCGAACACCAGAAAGAAAATGATGGATTCCGCTGCATCATTTTATTGTGATACTCAGTACACAACCTAGATCTTCTTTAAACGAAGTCGAAAATTCTACGCGCTTTTTATGAATTGTGCACTGTGTTGTATATTTGACCGCATATATCCACTCATTAGGATCTGAGCAGAACAATCTGTACTAATTTCTTACAGCGATGAATGGAAACTTGGGAGAACCTAAGGGTCATCCGAGGTCTGATATTGGTTGGTGGAAACGTGTTTTTGGTTCTCAAACCGAGTTTTGCAGTTGTAACATCTTACTGCTGAATAAGCGGTACTGCCGTTGTAGCCAGATAGCATTGGTTTGTACAAAGGTACTTTAAGCAGCTGTGGTCCCTCTGATAACATAGATTTTGATGCCACAACAAAACTTAGCCTAATCGGGGTAAATCCGATAGGCTCGACTGAACAAGGACACCGCTGTTCATAACTTCGTCCTGAATTGTAAATCCTAAAATCCAAGCATGTGTGCTTGAAAAATTAACTGTTATCAGCCAGCCAGTAAGGAGGACATAGTTCCAAGGTGAACCCTGTAGGCAAATGATGGCGCTAAAAATACTTGCATTTTATCACAAGGTTTTTGTTGTGCTGCGGAAAATCTATACAAAGATTTCATCATACATGATGTATGATACATCGTAAAGTTGACTAGTAACCCTGACTGTATCTGTGCTCCAGTTTTGTCGTGTTATATATCTGCTCTACCTAAACTACAAAACTGCTGTCAGGCTGACCCTAATTCTTTCTGAGAACTATGTAACAGGAAGAACAGCGAGTTATTTACCACACAGGAAAACCGGTGAGCAACTCTTAGAAGCCTAAAGCATTTTGAGACGTCAAAGTTTTATTTTCTTCCAAGGATATTTACGGGTTATTTGGCATACTCTGTTTTTGAAGTGAAGTCTTCACACTGCTCCTATGTAAGGATTTCCAGGTGCACAGAAAGCACACGGAAGATTTTGATGATCTCGAGTGATTCAGATATTTTAAACGAGGACTCTTTGTTTGGTTTAATTCAACCCGTGTTGAAGAGCAGAGAATGGCTGTAGAGCTGTTTCGGCCTTGTTATGAATCACCAATTTTGCGTATCTTGTGGATCTCGTGTCCGAAAAACATACTTCTCGAATTCTGAAGGGTAATTCATGTGTTGAATTCCCTTTGTCGCTTCGTGAGATGCGCGCTTCCTATCATTCTCAAGAGACCCAGAGCTTTAGCCTTGGCTTATTGCCAAACACTTTAAGAGAGTCACTGATAGCATATTATCCAGTCGTCTCACTCAATGTTTTCTCGAGAAGAGATATAGTTGAAGGATCGTCCGATCGTTTACACATGAGATAATCATTGACTGTCCCGCTGCTTTAACAAGCACTTCCGAAGAGGATGACGGCATAACCAAAACAAACTTGGTGGACATGAATTTGTGCGCATCAGGGCTAACGTTGACGGAGAAAAAAGTCACAGTTCCGGTTGTTTTGTTATCTCGACTGGACAACCACTCACAATTGAATGCCAATCCCAGATGGCAGCATGTCAACTCGATTGCTGACGAAACGGTTTCAGTCAAATTGCCCAAACCAGCGAACGGACCGATGACTTTCTATGGCGCCTGAGCTACAAACGTTCTCTTTAAACTTCACGGTTTAAAAGAGCATAATGTGGATGGCTGTTTTATTACCCGATAAATAGCATTTTATGCGCATCTACGAGCTGGTGTTTATTAACTGTGGAAGTGAAGCCAGCAACCTGTTAATAAGGCCGTTGCGCTTTTCCTTACAACTGGAAACGTGTGTTGATATAGCAAGGCATCCGGGAGGAAATCCCGGTCTGGTTTGTTATGTCATATTACTGATTGGTGCTCAAACGCAAGCAAGCCCATTGCACGGATCCTTCGTACCTTAGTCCTTCCAGAGAAGTTCATTTGTGGCACAAATTCATCCAACGCGGTTTTAGTAAAGCAGCCTACTTTGCTGCTGTTCGGCTTTAGGTAAACCCAAATTTAGAAAAAATGGTAGAAAAATTCCCACTTTGGATATTGGGCAATGACAGAAAAAAGGATTGTGATAACTGGCGGATGAGAACTCGGAAAAAGCTAATCCAACTCTAAAACAGCCCAGTTTTTAACATAAAGAGTACCAGAGATAAAATGGTGGAGTGAGTCGGTGAGCTACTGTGGACAGTTGCGTTGGCCTCCGTTTCAAACCAAATGTTTCATAGAGGGGAGAAAGACATAAGAGATCTGTGACAAACGTCAAAGAAATATGGAGAGTATACGTGAACATTTGCGAACAAATGTAGACGCACCTAACAAGTAGTACAGAGAACAAACACATGTAGATTATCAGGCGCAGACAGTACCGCGGAATATGCGTGCGAGCTGCGTGGGTTTATTGCATGGTGAATGACAACTACACTAATGTGGGATTTCCGTATAAGTTCTGGTCTTTCGTTGTATTTTGCTGGCTGAGCATCATATCTTAAAGATTCCCCCTTTCTCTACTTGTGGAAAATTTTGCAAAGCTTGAAAGAAATAGTTCCAAGATAATCTTTTAGCGTAATCACAACAGTCACATGGCTCCCCCAACTCGGTAACGGCTTACAAGCTCCATACAACCATACGTTCAAGTTATTCACCGAACTGGTCGCAAATGAGGAACTACAGCGTAAGATTCAATTAAATATTTCGATTGTGATGCCCCCGGACGAGTTACACAAAACCACCACATTCGGGTTAGCAAATAACATTTTCTTAATATATTTCAACACTTCTGATTCTGCTACGAACGGTAATCCCGCGAATGGTTTTGCTTATGCTCGGTTTCCCGAGGTAAGGGTTGCGTCCGGGCTCAAGTCAGCTCCACAATGCATTTGGTCGACAAGCCCTAGCCAGTGGACTAAATCCAGGCGCTGGAAAACTATATTTTCGTTCATGGAAGACTCAACTGAATCTCTTCTTTGTGATATTATCCAACTGAATGGGACGCACAAAAGCTATCTGTTGTTTTATTTGGCAACCACCGCACTTATTACATTCCACCTTCGACCCCTAGATCTAATATTCTACATGTGTACAGGCAGGTGCATGTGCACTGATTTAGAATAGGTATTAAAGGGTATTTTTAGCATTAGTAATTTATGAAGACCCGGCTCGAATAATGTATCAGCTAGCTCATTTATACTTCAAAACATTTATCCTTATGTAGACAAAACAAAACCAGTGGTGAAGACAAATTGTCAGAATACCGTACATAAAAAAGGAAATGGATAAATAATCGTCACATTTCGGATGATATACAACAGAAAGTGCAGCATTAGGGGAGACAACTGTGTTATACATGACTTAACCTAGCCAGGGGAGAACCAAGTTAGAATGATCAGACGGAATTTTGCATGACCTAAAACATTAGCAGTGTGTTAGGCAGGCTCCTCCCACAAGCAGTGCTCAAAATCTTAAGTCGTCTTTTGAGTAAAAAACAAGTAAATTGGAGTTTTCAGCTTCTCTGAATGAAGAATCTGCACTAGGAAACAATTCTTCAATAGCTGACTTACTGTACACGGTCCGAGATCTAGAAAGCTGTGCAAGTTCTTGAAGGTTCCATGGAAAACTAATCATTCTCCTTCATTTTGAGTCATTCAGTAAACCCACACATTTCGTGTAATTGCAGTTCCGATAAGGACAAATCTGACTACATCATGTGAGTAGTTTCTGTGATTAAAACTTGCGCCTTCCTTGTGAACATTCTGTGTGGGTGAACTTGATGCAAACTTACAAAAGTATCAGATGGACCTTGTTCCAGTTTTCACTCGTACTCATGAAACACCGCGTTTTTATTGCCTGAGAATCAGTTAATAGTCTGACTGTGATATAGCCCCATTCTTCCTCCTTTCTCAGACTGAAAAAACAAAGATGTTCCCAGCAGCGAAGAGGCATTTGTTGAGGGTGCACAACGATGGTTCTATTGTGCGTGGTACCTGGATAGACACTAGCTCCTCTCTAAATCATATCAGATTCTCAAGTTAGGTCTACCCGTTAACAGCGACTTGATTTGCAAGAAGTTGGTGCTTCCAAATCGTCCGATTTGATATTCATGCACAAATCAAGTGTGATGGGATCTCAGGAACCCTAGGTAACTAACAGATTATACGAACGTTTAATCTGGTTGTTGTTAACGGTTTTGTCGAAGAAGCTCCGGCCCTCTCAGAGATAAGATAAAAAAGAAAGTGGTGGATATAAAATAGACCGCATTGTTTACAGATTGTACTGTCGCGCAGCGAGGCAACTTTTGTAAAAGATTGAGGTGGCAACAAATGAACTAATATTGAAGCAGTCAACAAAGCTGCACTGTTAGCTTTCACACAGCAAATCTTTTAAAAATGCAATAATGTCACTTTAAGATGCAACAAACCAAAACAGTATATTACCAGTCACCGTGAATAATATTCTGGTCGCTGAAGGGAAGCTGCGCATTGTTTCATAACCAGAAACGTGGTTTTGTTTCCCCTGAAATGAAAGCATCCGTATATATAATCCTGAGAAAGTTGAGGCCTGGGAGAATCCTTCACGTCAAATGTTGTGATATGAGAATACATTACGACCCCTATAGCTAATCATTTTACGAGGATGAACGTCTCAACGAACTGAGGTTTACAGGGCTGAGAAAATCAGCTCAAAAATTCCAACACATTTTCCTGACACAATGAAGTAGTATGTAGTTAACTAACATTAGCCAATATAGGTGGTGCAGTTGTGCAAACTTTGGTGGCTCAATCACAAACGTCTCATCATCAGCCGTCTACCGCCCGATCGCCGGGCTCTGTAAGGAGACCCACTTCTCCCGCAGCGAATTTCACACCTTTGGTAAAGGTAAGAGGTCCGAATTCAAACTACCTTACTGAACGATAAGCATTGTCTTAGGCTACCAGAAATTGCGAATAATTTCCGAATGGTCTACCTTTTGCTAACTGGGATACCAAATACAGATGCATACCTTTACTTACAGGTAATATTTTCTTAACTAAATGGAGTTCCATTTGAATGTTCTCCTAATTATTTCGCTAAAAAAGCGAACGAGCGATCGGCCCATTGTTTTAGCTAAACATGGTGTGTTATAAATTGATATCATTGTGCGGCTTTGAGTTCAATGAATGAAACATACTAGGTCGAGCGACAAATGGGTCATTTTGTTAACTTGCCTGCGTGTTTCCTTTCAGAATACCAGCGACAACAAATTGTTTACTAGTATGAAGGCCAGGAATACTGTCAGCCACTTGCAAATGCCGTTGTTGTTCGCTGCACCAATCTTGAATACTGTGAAATTAAAGGGCAGCAAATTTAAGCAACATAGTAGGCACGTAATCACTGACTGTTCTCAAACTAAAACCAATCTTTATCCTCTGCAAAATATTCCAATAGATAAGGCACAGCGAGCCTCGCTTGGTTAATTTTAGTTTTCTCAGTAAGCCTGGAGTCAGGTGGGTGTAAACAAAATACTGCACTTTACTACTGTACCCTCATTTGTAGCTATTTTTGTATCCGCCGTTGCAACTGACCGTCACAAACACGAGAACCCAGCAGGTTCACGCGTTATTTTCCAAAAGAATTGCGCCACTCCACTGGGTATCCGAAATTGAAATGTCTTCTGGCTATCGGTGGCTATCGGTTGATTTTGTTAAACAATCCAGTCCACGATTGATTGTCGACTCAATCCTCTTCATCCCTCAAAAAACCTGTAATCTACCAAACTATCAAGGAAACACCAAAAGTTGTGTGCCAGTTAGATCGAAAAATCATCTTGAACTTTACTATATATTCATTTTAAAGCAAAACCATTCTCCGTTCCTCTGGTAACAAAAAGATGAACTCAATAAAGCGACCCTCGACCATTAGGCTAGGCGGACGTTGGATGTATACTGGTGACGGAACGTTACTAACAGACGCAAACGCTACCAACGTGCGTCGCCATGTCACCTTGGTTACTTGGATTTCATCTGTTAGTAGACGGCATAATTATCAGACTAAACAGAAGGATGTAGACCAAGACAACAGAGCAGAAATCATGGTACCAACACGAGATATGCGCCGGAATATTGTATTCAGTGGCGTAGAACGGAAAATTTCATGCGAAAACTCAGGCTTGATGAAAACCATCTGCAAAACCCAAGTGTCTCGGGATGACAATGACGTAGGTTTCGGTTTCCACTAATAAATTTACAACAGTAATTTTTATTGTACCCGTGGAAGGAGTAAAATTTGTAGCCCGACGGTTTAGTGTGGACGGTTAAGTCTTACTTACCGAAAGCCCTTGCATTCGCCCCGATTCGAAACTGCTTTTTCGGTTTGTAAGCCACCACCAGAGAACTTATCGTTTCTGTCAAAGCCGTTCCCTCGTACTTCACATCGTATGATTTCAGCTCATCTAGCGGCAGGCGCATGTGAAGATTTGCGAAGACTTCTCCACTGCTATCAGTGTGTGCCTTGTCCATGGAACAAGTGACATTCATGTAACGGAGCTTCTCGTGTGTTCTGAATGCGGCCGTTGTCTAGAAAAGGAAACAGTGATAAGTGTCCTCTTCCTTTTAAAAAAACGTTTCCCTCACGAGCACAAAATTAAATGGGACAAACTCAGATATAGGGTAAACGTTTCTGACTGATTTTTAAGTACGTATTGGTCGTTCTTAGGTGGATGTTATGGAGTGAAGATTTCCTTTGATGTTGTGGTTTTACAATTTTAGTCAGACTACATTAAAGAATGATTGAAATGGCCGGCGTAATATTTCTTAAAAAGGAAGGAACATGGTTGCGTTAAAAATCAAAACTGATGTAAATTTGATCGCAAAAACTCGACTGTGTATGTTTATTTTTTAACAGAGGTAGCTTAATACTCTCCGTGCTATGATATCATTCGTGATCTGTGGAAACCAAACAGAATATCCGAAAGTACTTCCTGTCAACCAAACAGAATATCCGAAAGTACTTCCCTCCGAGACGTTTTTTTCATACAATTAAACGTTTACATGTCATGTTCAAATATTTTGTTTTCTCACGACCAGCATTCCACCTTATGGAATGTGAAACTACTTAGCTTCTAAACTGGATCTGAAGCGGTCCGCGTCTGAAATCACAAAGTCAAGGATGTCTATTTTACGTTGAGAATGTCCTGTTTTCTCTTTCATTTCTCCAGTTTATTTCGCTTATTATTTGCTTATATTGTAGGCAATATATTCCCAAATGATAGCTAAATCACGAGGCTGACATCTGGAGTGAGTTTATTGGCCGGAAGTGGCTCAATCACAAGACGTCGATGAATAGCGTGCAAATAAACATCAGTTTGTCTAAAGTTAATTTGATTTCCTGTGAAAGAAAGGGATGTCAATTGCAACCGGAGAGAAAAATGGATAATCGCTAGCTAAGATGCAACCATTTTACTTTCATATCAATCGAGAACTCGGTTGGTGTGGGTACGTGGTCCCACAAACGACTTCGGCCTTAGTTAAAAAAAACCTAGCGGATATAGGCAAAGATCTCATGAAAGCCATATTTTTCCAGGGTGGCCGATGGTGTTTATCTTTTATTAGAGTCAAAAGCATTGGTGGAGCCCAACAAATAATCCACAGACCGCAGGCAGGAACCGGAAACCGTTAGGCATGCATATTCCCGTTGACATATCAGTGTCAAACTCCACAAAATGAAAGTTTTCTTGTCCCTAGGAAGGGGTTAGTCACGTGGACACAGCGGTTATTCAACGTTGTATCGGGATTCTTTTTTGGCATACAGTAAAGCTTTGGATCGAGAAGTGCGGGGGCCAATCTCATTGGAATTCGCTAGTTTAAGTGAACCAAGTCAAATCTCTTCGACGCTCTATGACCGAATGACATCCTCCACTTGGGTACGGAAACGTTTTGTTGTCGTAAACTACGGCATTCGGCAATCCACAATTAGCTTTTGTGCATAGGGGGCAAAGCTGAATATACCTCAAACTCAGATGTCGTCAGAAACTACATGGTTTTGCGCCATTTTTGGCCATCGGATCCGCAATGTGAGTCACACCATCCTCCCAAAGTCACTTCTAAGCTCATACAACACAACACACATGTTGTTAGCCACATTACAAACAGTTCCACGCCTAATTTCGACCCTTAGCAACCTTTCTCAGGTATATCTCACCATTACCTTTCATCATTCGCACACCCCAACCGAATCAAACCTTCGAGTACCCAAAAAGGCTGGTGTGGCTTGGATTTTGAGATGAGGTTGTTCGAAGAAGCTATTTTGACTACTCCTAGCTAGGTCTAGTTGGAAAAATCCTATTCCCGATAACCAAAACTGAGTGGCATTCGTCCTCAAACTGGTTCATTTGTTTGAAACAGCACATTATCGGCATCTTTGGTGGACTTTTCAGAGTGATCCCATATCACATTGAAATAAGCGAAATCAAAATGCGCGCGTGTCAACCAAAGTTTAACGAACCAAACGCATGTTCGAAGACAAAAGTGGATCACTTAAAGAGGAATCAAAATGTCATCATCATTTCAAGTTGAGCTTCTGGAGCAAGGTCATTTGAGTGTAAAGTGAGCTGCAGTCATACGGTCATGAATTCCTCGCTGGTAGCTAGACAAACTAACTGAGTCTGTGTTTCTGACCCGCTCAAGACGATCAACGGAGGTGACATTGAAGCCACACAACCGTTCTGGACGATGATTTTCGAAATACTTTGTTTCAGTGACCAGTTTAAATGTTACATGTTTAACGTTGGGTCCTTTCTATTTAATTGCAAGTGGGCTGATATCAAACACATGAAACAGAGTGACCCATCAGTCTATGCCTTAGTTCTGCTAACGTTATTTACCTAGTCAGACAAAGTTGTCGTATATCTGCCCTAAAATGGCTATCAGTTCCTTCTCGGATCATCCAACTGTCACTTTCACAGGCGATTTTTACTTCGTCTGATGCAGCTTAATTAGCATAAAGTTTGCAAAATTATTCGGGCCATTGACGTCCTACAATAGAAGTGGATGTTCTAATCCAACGGATAATGGGAAATCGGTGTTTAAAAGAATTCCAGTCTGAATTTCGACTACCACTGTCCT
>NW_008752245.1:42640-54795 GCF_000715545.1 Opisthorchis viverrini | reverse complement strand
TTTTGGTTTTCACGGGAGACTCAACTGAATCTCTCGTTTATGATGTTCTACAACTGAATGTGCTGCACAAAGGCCGCCTCGTGTTTTAGTTGGTAAGACAGTCGACATATTGGAGAATATTTGCTGAAACTACCATAACGCAAAGCACTATCTTGACATGCGTGGTCGATATTTCGCCTTCCTAAAATGTTCAGCTCGAATGTCGTAAACCAGCAGTTTGCACTGACTAGCAAGTTCATTTATCAAGTTGCGCTCAAAACGGACAAGTATACTTTGGTCATAGTGGTAGAAACAAGAAGATAGGGTGTTTACAAGAGAACAAGGATTTCCGGGCTTGAATTTCAGGGTTATCCTCGTTCAGCAGTTGAAGTATCACTTTCACAGATGTGGTCTTTGGAGTAGTGTGATGCTTGAAGTTATTTTCAACGACAGAATCGTGGGTATCTACCTAAGTATGGCACAAAAATACAGTGGAGTGTTTGCAAGAACGAAAGACAGAATTGCTTCTATTTGCTCGTTATAGTGTCCGGCGTCGAATCTCCATATGGTTCCTGTTTTTTAACTTGAAACAGGTTATTTTCATGCACCAGTCTTGAAAGCCTGATAAGTGCGAATGCCGTTGCTACTGCGTCTAATCGGTCTGACCAATTACAAACATCTCAGAGTACTGCTTTTTGGTCGGGTATGTTCACCTATATCGCTTGAAATGCGGCTCATTCTGCTTGGTACCATTCTGGTAATGATACATTTCTACGCAAGAAGATCGGTTGCTGCTTTCTTCGAAATGCACTGCTGATCTCTAAAGACCAATTACACATGGTAAAGTCATTCACACAAAAAGTAAGTGTAGTTTCACCGTGCTATGCCCGCTATATCTATGATTTTGGATGCGTTACATCAGACGGTACAGTCTTACAAACATATTAGGGAATTCTAGTTTCGACTGAAAATTTGTTAGACAAACAAACAGACTGTGTGATGCCACACTAAGTCCTGTTGCATTGGGAGGAATTAAAACGAATGAAATGATGTCTGTAAAAGCATAACTCATCCGCTGTAGTAGGCCTACTCAACCATGATATCACGCGCTTAAATTCATGGTTTCAAGATTCTGCTCTTGAAAGATGGATCAGTGAGCCTCACTTAGAATGACCCGGGATGAACACTGAAAACTCGGTCACCTACCTGATATCAAGCCTTCTATTGAATACGAGCCAATAAATCAGTCCGTACAAGTCATTTAGCACCATTTACTGGTGTAAAGTTGCCTAATCGGAAATTATCGGCAAGCCGCCACTGAAAGGAACCCAGTCAGTGGTTATTAGATTAATTCATGTAAATTTCGATCGGTTGACAGCTGATGCCACCCTGTTATATGCCCATAATTCGTTCACTTTGTCTTAATTTTGTATGCAGCATACAATCAGTATCCATCGTTTAGCAATCAAGTGGTCCAAGTGGTTCTAATGGTTTGAAATTCAGGCTCATGCGTATTTGTATGGACAAAACTCGGTACCTTTCATGCTGCGAAATAGCTTCAACTTAACAACCATCACTGCTGAAGCCGGAAACAAATTTGCGCCTTGCTCTAAATCATTTGGAAATTTTGGATTCCCTGATATGTAGATTATGACACAACCTCGTTCAATAGGTGTGTTACACAGTTTATCACCTAAAGTGAACAGATGTTTCAAGAAGTGTGATGTAAAAACAAGGAAGAATAAAAGGCGAGCTATTCACTTGAAAATCACCAGACAAGAAACAAGCACAAACGAGAATATCCCCGATCAGAGTCGGTAATCTCATCGGTTAGCTGATCTCGTTTTGACGCTCCCTTCCGCCGCCAACCGAAGGATTCCTTGCTTCATGTCACAATTTTGACACATTTTGACGACACTCGAACAGATATAGGAAACTCATTTGAGAATCTGCATACACAAAACCCTGTTGTAAATGGAAACCTGATCTAAAAGCATTAAAATTAACCTGATGGTATAAGTCAGCGGACTGACATCAGCTTACTAAGAAATACCGGGATGATTTCAGGCGAAACAAAGCAAACAAGAGCTGAGCCAACTGCAATCAATAAAGGTCCTGGTGAGATTGACTGACTGATTGATTGACTGGATACCGAGTCACCAGTAGTTGTCTGAGCGGGTAGGACCTAGAGATCCACGCTGCGACTAATTCGTTCGTGGATCAAGTACAGCTTTACTCATTCTTCGATCCCGGAATTTAAGTGCCGTAATCACGTGCTGCTGTGTTGCTGGAGTGACCACTTTTCAAATGAAAGGGCCATGCAGCTTGTGGAATATGTTTCCTGATAACCGTATGGATAGATTTACAAGCTCCAATGGAGAGTCATAAAAGTTTCGTTTTATTCAAAATAACTGAATTTGACCATTCGTTATGTTTCTCATTGTGAAAAGAGCTTTTTGGTTTGAGCACCCCTCGCCAAATCCATACTTCTTGCTTGGTTGCTACATTATGCAGTGACTGCGAAATTATGAAAGCAGGTGCTTCAATGTCAAACCGAGGATCACGCGATCTGTCAAGCTGCACTCGGTAATTAAGGCCAATGTAAGTGAAACTTGTAGCTGGCATTTATTCCAGGAATGTAAACATACTTCAGGCATTCCGTCAATAGAATCATCGAGCAAATTATGCTGTGTTATAGATGGACGAGAAAACCGCTAACTCAGTCAATCTGTAGGAACCATAACAAGAAGGATCTTGACGTAACCGCAGACTGGGGAGAAATATTGTCCGCTAGAAGCTCGTGGTAGAACAGTTCGTGCGTAGGTAAATACAACAAATTCCGCTGAAAGGGATGGATAATCCATTACGGGACATCTCCTATAGCGCAAGCATGCATAACGCCTAAACAGTTGTCTGCGGGTTTTATGTCTTCTGGGATAACGTAGACCTGGTGTTAAGATAATCCGAGTGCCTTCAGCTTAGATAGACAGCTTGACTAAACGATCTCATGAATCTGAACATCCATTCTTTCTTTTCCACACACAAAATAGAATAGGCTCAGACATCGAAAACGGAAACGTCTTGACAATGAACAAATTTGCTTCCCTCATGGATACATTCTCTTCTTCTGGATATCTTATCATCTTATCTTATCATCCTGGTATTAACATTTAAAAGCGCCATCATCGAATAACATCTCACTGTTTGTGCTGTAGGTGATGCGTGGTCAACTATCCGACGAGCAACACAAAACAACAGTTTCTCAACCGATGTTTGATTATTCTACGGATGTCATAACTTGCATGAAATCCTTGCTTCCAATGTGGCTAAGATCACGTATACTTCCAACGTACTGCACTCACAAGTTTTTCAAAAGTACCAACTGGTAACCAACGTTCTGCCTTTCGTGCCTTGTTATGACAAGCAAAGTGCTTCCTGTCCCAAGCACCCATAGCGGATATTCAACCCAAATCAAAATATTAAATATGTGTTATACCGCCAGAAAAATTTGGAGTAGAAGGCATTCTCTGGCCTCATTGTGATAAATAAGCAGTTTTCAACTCTCTGTTGTCAAGCAACCCGAGCTGACAAGACACTTCTCTATTTCGAACAAACAACAACCATTTGGACAATATTAAAATTGGTGGAGGGATTCAGACGTTTACGCACCACGTGTAACAACGAACTACCAGCGTTATGAAACGCCGTGAGTAAGGAAAACAAAACGCAACACTAATAAGTTGATCTTGGAAAGATCTGCATGCTAACCAAGCTCGCAAGAGGTTGCCTTTCTCAAGACCAAAAATATCGATTTGTTTAACAAAAGATGATAATTACTCAACACATCGGGATACCTCATTTCACAAGAGATCAGCAAAGTAGCCAAACGGCTTGGTTACCATTCTATCTGCTTAAAATTGTATTCGCCGAGAGGACCGTGACAAAGAAGCGGTTATCTATGCTGCAGTTTGTTTACGTTTTGCACACGTTTCAGATTACAAGCAGGCGGTTGTCATCTACTCTGGCACTGTGGTACAGAATTTTTCAAAAACGGTCGAACGTTTGAGGCAAAATTTTGACAAACATAACTGACTTACGGAAATACCGCAGCGAGCTTGATGCTGCAAAATTAGAACGAAATATGTTAGGATTTTCATATTCTTGACCACAGAATGTCAGTCGCCTGATACGACGAACCTAACAAATGCTACACGCCAAGGACTCCATTGTCAATGAGTTTTAGTAAATTTTAGGTGGCCGGATAATTGACTTTTTAGTGAATTTCAAGGATCAACCCCTCGAAAAACTTCACAATGTGGTGAATCTTCTAAAATGGCTCGAAAGTAAACCAAAAAGTAGGATCAATCCCATGAACGTCTTTCCTATTTTTTTTCATTTCCTCTTCAAGAGCGAACACCAAATAGAGAATACACTATCGATTATGATTTCAATGGAAGTCTGGGTGGAGCATACTGTGAAACAACCTTCAACAAACCGTGTCCTTTTCAACTACTGAGCCGTTTGGATATCTAGATTTCCAGACCACTGATCAGGCACGTGCTAATCAATTTCCTGAGTACCACGCTAGATGAATGATCTTAAGGGGAAGCTTACATTACAATATCATATTATTAGTGTATGCTTTTCCGGTCCATGGAAAGGTACTGACAATGCGACCCATCAGCTTGCCCCAGAACTGATAGCGTTGGTTTAATGTTTAAGCCTCTATCTGGTGGGACAAAGTTCATTGACCAAATCATATTAACTCCACATTTGTGGCCAGCCCGTAAGTCTTTCGTGCATTTCATTTTACCGCACTCAACCGATGACTATCAGCCTTGCATCCTGAATCTTGAGGATACGATTGACTTTTTACAGAACACATAGTAAGCGTTCCACTGTTTTTCCACGGAGGCTTTGTTAGAGGCAGCAGAAATCGAAAATACGTTAGGTAATCATCAAAACAGCAAACACGTTTTGTGTGTCTATCGAAAGAACTTGATCACGGTGGTGCGCTTTTACGCTCAAAATCTAATTGACAAGTTATACGGACCGTGCCAGACAATTCTTCAGTGTATGTTTGCTTCCTATTTTCCTCAAATTCTCAATGGGGCCTACTAAGTTCCCCGGTTTGTCCCAAGTGATAATTTTTCATTGGATTTCTTCTATTCTCGACCGTGGGGTTCAAAAGACTGGCAGTTCTATCATCGCGGAGTACGCGACAGGGAATCCCTTCAGCGTAGGATGAAAGTTTAGTCTGCGTATTTTAGTGATGCACTAAACGAGCTCAGGAAATTCTTCTCAGCCTGTCCGACCGAACCCCACTCAAGCGCTCATCGATGATATTTCCAAGGTTGGTTGTGAATACATTACACGCCAGGTCAACGGTCACCTGATAAACAAACAACAGAGTGAATCCAACTTTCACCTTACCCGTGGGTGCTCAACTTATGTGAGGATAAATGCCCCGGAAAACATTTTGTGCTCGTTCGCTAGATGAATCCTATTGGGGACTGAACTTCATGATACCGGAGTCATGTATTCATATATTTATTCCTTCCACAACCCCGAATAGAAGAATCTCACATCAGTGGTAAACTCGGCAGTGTCACCTATTAACTGACGTCAAGTCGCGCAGTAACCATATGACTCATCTCGTTCTGATTCGCTATCTTTGAAAGTACCGAATACCTGCTGATTCAGTCAAGAAAACGGGGAGCGAATAGTTTTAAGTCACATATAGAGGTGTTGTTTCGCATCAAAAGTCTTTAGTGTGTGATTACTGTACTTGACATCTTATGACTTTACGGCTCATAGTATGCACTAAGTACATTTGCATTTCCAAAGTAAACTTTACGATGTGGGGACCTATCTCAAGCTTACCTCGCATGAGTGGGCCACCATATTTGCCTTCAGCGCCTGTAAATGTAAATAGTATGGATATATTGCCAGGTTATATCAAATAAACGTGATGAACAATATGCATATTCACCAATATTGTAGCAAATTAGCGAAATACGCTCACACCTATTCCGTCCTAACGGGAGACCCAAATGACCCCATGCTGATTCGCTCGTTTATGGTATTCTTCCAATCAATATGCTGCACAAACAGCTCCTCAAGATTCAGATGGTAAGATATTTAAGACACTTCAGTTTCCTAACTGAAACCACCCATAAGATTTCCAGGAACCCGTCGATAACCACCGGTCGGTTTTGCTCTGTTTTTCGTACACATTATATCCCGTTTCAATTCAAAGTATATTGAAATACAGAAATGTGAAAGAGAAAGGTGGTGCTTATAGGTGACTGTCAAAGAGTCTTCAAAAAACTGTGAGCAATTCCGCTTGCAAAGATATGCCACCAAATCAAAATTGCCGTAACAACTCAAACATGAGACAGCATTTGTGCAGCACATTCATTTAGGGGATATCCTAAAAGAAAGATTCAGCTGGAACCCATTTGAATATACTAAAACCAAACTCATGTGCACATGAGTGAATTTCACCAATTCGCCAATAGTTTTTACTGCCGAACGCATTCACTAACTAGCTATGCTATACGGAAAGACAGTAGAGCTTACAGTTTAGCAAATATATTTAAAAAAAGTTGTGAACTTCATGTCCATAGAGAATAAAGAAAATATGTACACAGAAAAAGAATATTCACAGAACTAAAGTGCATACTTTATTGTTACAAAACGAAATTTTCTTACCCAAATATAACAGAATTACCAAATACAGATAGGATGGCATTGCTTGAAGGTTCTAAGCGCGCCTACTGATATGTCGACTTCACAATACGTTATAAGGAGAGACTTGGCATATGACTGAGCAACACTAAGCGCAAGGTCACAGCTTTAGCACTGATACGTCGTAATTTTCACCATCCATGAAATGCTTTCAGTGTACTAAACTACACAAGCACGCAAATAGACATATTCTATTGATTTTTAAGCGAGGTGACTGTTTTCGCGTTAGAGGGTTTTTGGGCTGCTTTGTGTGATAAATGGACGTGTTTACTATTCAGGAGCACTTGCTATTGTGCACTGCATGATTCAGAAGTTCACATCGTCGGAATCCAAAAAAAGACACTCAACAGAATGGCCATCAATAACGGTTGCACTCTAAACCAATACAGTGGAGGAACTTCACCTGATCACTGGCTATACCATTCTTTTGTGTATGGTACTGTGACACGGATTGAATGTGTACTAACAGAAGCGCCACAAGAAGGCAATTATTGACAGAATAGTATTCGATTTTGCGGAGCAGTCTGGAAAACTATCACTGAACGACTGTTTGTATTTTCTGTCATCTTTAGGGGACAAAATCACAGGAGTTTTACTACGCTTTCGTTTGAATTATGTTGCATTGTCTACGGACATTGAAGAAGTGTCTATCCAAGCTAAAGCCGAAGATAACCGGGGAACCTAAAGCCAAAAGTTAAGGCGACATTGAGTTTTCTGTTGTACGTGAACGGTAAATTGGAACAGACCCCGGAGGTCTCCGTTTGGGGCTACATCCCCGCCATTCTATTCAACGTTTGTTTTTAGATAAACGGCTCACATCATTTGCATATTGCTCGAGTAAAATACGATTAAAATAGTGGAGAGGAATTTTCCCGTTGAGAACTGCTCCATGTCGGTCGATTCCGCCCCTCGTGCTCTTGAGTTAGTCGATTAGTTGTCCGAGTTTGGGTGTTGGTCTGTTCGCCGAGCTTAGTAGTTGGATTGCAAACGTTTCANCACCAATCAAGGTGACATCGTCAGTAATGATGAAACGTTTGCAATCCAACTGCCAAGCTCGGTGAACAAGCCAACAACAAACAGCGCACCCGAGCTACCTACATTCCACAACATTGTTAATAGTTGTCCAGGTTGTTGAGGCAAGACGGTTTCCGTATTTGCGTTTATACCTAAGCAGTCTGTTACAAAACATCAGTCGTTTTATATTTTCTCTAGTAGACCCTGGGCCGGTTATAGTGCCGTAGATTATCCGAGATGTGAGTCGGTACAGTAAGTTCATCACAGCTTTTAGTGGGAAAATCAGGAATAGTGCCCCTCAAGCTAGTTACTCCCCAACTCCTGAATTCCAGGCTACTTGATTGGGCCCTGTACGAATGTACCACCTGGTTAAACAATGATGATTGTACTGGATTACATTTTAACACATGTTTGAGATTAAAACTGTTGCGCCCAACAGAGTTAACTTCATACATGAAAATACCAGCATTTCTCATTGGAGATATGTTCCAACCAACGTGAAACCAAGCAAATGCTGCAAAGCAACTCCACAAATTCCTCAATAGATCTCCCTTTTCAAGAGACGCTAAGCAAATTTACAAGAAGAAAACACACTACTCGCATGCCTCTCCATCAGCAGTATCATCGTTACAACTCTTGTGCTTACTTCATACACGAAAATACCAGCACTTCTCAATGGAGATATGTTTCAATCAACGCGAAACCTGTGGCTGGGTCGCAGGTGACATCCGAGCGTTGCCACGGTTTAGCTACCATGGCGGCCGAAATTTCGACACGTGTGTTGCTCTAATACTAATGGTTGTGGATAAGGCTGCAGCCAGAATTGGCTCGTTTTTTCAGGTTCAAAACTTTCATCGTTAGTAAAATGGTTGGCAAGGATAGCACAGTTAAGAACGCCCTGCAACTCAAAATACTGATCGAAGTAAAACGATTGCTGTAGCAATATTTTTAGCTAACGACTTTCCACGCTGAGCTTAACGTCATCCATTAACTAAAAACGAATGTATGAAGAAGGCTGCGTAATAAGTCAAAGATTTACAAGTCAAACTCGGTAATCTTTAATGGCCATTTATGTGTTTGTGGCAGAGTGAGCGGTATCGCTCTACCAGAGTTTAAGAAACACACCATTGGTCTTCTAGATCACCCAGTGACGCAAGTCATCATTAACTATCAGCGTGAATTAGAGGGTCATACGAGCCTAAGAGTGATGTGATACTGATCTTAAGTGCTACAAGGATGCAGTAAGGTCAGCCGGTATGGCCGAGAAAGTGATGGAGGACTTTAAAGTTACCAGTATAAAGCTCCAATATCCGATTGCAGCGACTAGCGTTGATTATTTCGACTGTTTCAAACTAGAGTGACCAGAAAGCGATTTGGATGTATTTTCACATTTGCAGACATATACGATATACATAAGAGCGGTTTTTTCGCTTTTAACTGACTCATTTCTCATGGCACGACGAGGAACCCCAGAACAGGTGTTTACGGAGCGAAAATGGTGTTGAAAAACTCCTGAAGCGTTAGGACAGCAGTGAAGTGAAGAATATGTTGCAGCAAAAAGATGGTTAATACTTAAACCCTCCTTATGCTAGCTACAGCGGTGCTATCTGGGAGAGTGTGCTACGGTCGAATCGATGTATTCTAAGTGGAGCTTCATGGGAGTAGGTACTAACAGAGAAATCCTTGATAATAGATTTGACGGAAGCGGGACGAATCCTGAACAAACACCCACCGGAACCTGTCCTGAATGACTCTAGTAACACCTGGTCTCGATAACACCGCAAACGACGTATCAGAAGGGATACAAGGACTGAGTTTGCTCTTGATAATGGTGGCTGGAGATATTTTTACAGACACAAAGTTTTTTCTTGCCAAAGTAGCGTCTCCAGGAAGGTAAACTGATATGGGCATGGAATGGGGCTCTCGAATCGACGATTTAGAAATCAAATTTTATACCTGAATACATTTTACTATGCTGAACTGAACTCAAGCAATAATCTTGCACTGTTCACCAAATATCCTCGTTTGCATACCGGCTTGTTTACAACAGTGGGTCAACTAAATCACAGCTGATTCGCTCAATAATGTTATTCCTCAACTAAATCTTCTGTACGCAGGTCATCACATATTTTACTTGGTTGAGTAGCTGAGGTATCCACTTGAAGTGAACTACTCTTATTGATGCTGAAATCTGTTAGCTAGTCCGTAACCAGTTTTGGTCCTTGTTAGGGTACACTGTTAACCACCGGAGGTTTTTCAGAAAACGTGTGAGTAATCTCCTCTAAGAAAACATTCTCCAATATCTCGAATGTCGTACGAACTGAAACATGGGTTGGCCTACGTGCAGCAAATTAAGCTGACTAATATAATGAACAACATATCCAGCTAGAATTCTATTGATTTTCCCCTTAAAACAAACCTGATCTACAAACGAGTTTACTTTGTCAGGTTCAAACAACTTGGGTTCAATTAGAACATCGGGTAGTTGAAAACTAGGATGCTTTGCCCACCTCATTAGCCACAAAAAGAGCAGAACTGGTCGTGGGTTTTCAGAGAGTTTTTCAGTCAAAAAAATATCTATTGTTTCGCTTAGAAGGAAAAGCTACAAAGTGCATGGTACCATCGGTTCGCGCTTTGGATTAACCGCAGTTTTTATTTGTAGTTTCAGAGGGGTGATGAAATAAGCACAATGTTGTTTTAAGACTCCTCTGACTGATTAGTCCGCTGCCATCAACTTCGTTTCGGTAGAAAATACAGTCGCACATTTTATGGCACGCAGGTTCCTGGAGTGTCTGCTGTGAGTCTAGATGGGGAAACTAAGAGATAGGACTATTGTATGAGCAAAATACCTGGCTGAAAAAGCTTACCGTGATGTCGCAGGGACTTGAATAGAACCGAACGACGATAACGTCATACTGATTGGGATCAGTGGTAAACCACGGTCTTGTTCATTTTCCACGGATAAGGGGCAAGAATGTTCCATGTGATAAGATCAACCGTTCTGAATGTTAGCTGCTGTGAACCCCCTGTGGAGCATTAAACGAGCGTGTGTGCATGAGCCAAACCAGAGACCAGACAAGCTAGTCCATACTGCTGATGCTTTGCATGCATGAGATCAGTCTTCCTCTCCAAAATTAATAAGGAAACTTGGTTTCAAAAAGGCTCGAAGTTAACTGTGTTCTGCTTTAGTACACGAAAGATTAATAAATGTGTATCAGTATCTCTTCAGCGAGAATGTGAATTTTAAATCGACTGGAGTGGTCCTGAATACGGCTGTCGTCTCCTGTTGTGATCGGTCACCTCTGCATGTTGGGATTTCTTTTTCAAAGTTGTGCGCCACCTCACTTTCTTTCTGAACTGTAACCCAATAGCTTTCATCACATCTGTTTCCTAGATAAGATGGTGTGTATGCATATTGAATCAAGTGTTTTCTCGCCTCTTTTGCGCCTCAAGCTCTCTGACTGCTGTTGCTCCTGTTTCATTTTTACATGGTTATCGGCAAATCGAAAACTGAAATGTATTATCGTAAACGGTTCCACTGCAGCTTTAACTGGCCAAGTAGTTTACGTATTAGCAGACGTAGGTTTTACTGAACTTATATACATACCGTTGACCTTTGAACTGTTTACATCCTTTCATTGTACGATTAGTCAGGCAATTTGTTGATAGGGAAGGAAGTCTATTTTAGAAGGTCGATTCAAGCAGGTCCGATGCAGTCAAGATTCTGCTTCAAGAGACATAAAGTACTCCAAGCATATTTCAAGCCACCGTGGCGCTTCCCGTCTCGTTAGAATTCAAGACGTGCACTGATTGATGGGTGTTTGATGCAGCATGCGGGTTGATCAAATCGCTCAGAATGAGAGCGTTCTTGGTGTTTATGTGAAAATTCATCAGCACCCAGCGTGTACCAAAGAATTATTAGTAACACGGTCGTTCCGCCAGATGATCCGAGCTCAGAACCCAGTAAAGTCAATAAGACAGGTTGATACTAAAACATTTTCGGCGCCCAGCTTCGAATTATCAGAGTAGACGAGCCAGGGTAGGTGGAAAACTGCTCCAACAAAGTCAACAAAATAATCTTCAGCTACTGTTG
Organism: Opisthorchis viverrini; assembly: GCF_000715545.1. Lineage (NCBI taxonomy): Eukaryota > Metazoa > Platyhelminthes > Trematoda > Opisthorchiida > Opisthorchiidae > Opisthorchis > Opisthorchis viverrini. The sequence continues at coordinate 42,959 of NW_008752245.1, read as the reverse complement.
ATCTGCAAGTAGGCTGTTTTTTTATGTAGGTTGTTCAAACCGCCGTTCCTCATTCGTCATTAGCTGCTTGGTTGCATTGCTCCAAGATGGAACACGTGCTGGTCGGTCCGGTTGTTTATTTCGCTAACGCGGATTTCTCGTTATTCCCCCCGTACAGAAAATACCTTTAAACGGATGCGTGCAATACCGTTGCCTTCGTTAGCCTCGAAACGGTTTTATCGTGTCATTACAACAACACTGATGGCTCCCACATTCATTTCAACAACAACAACAACAACAACAACAACAACAACAACAACAACAACAACAACAACAACAA
>NW_008752245.1:39189-42500 GCF_000715545.1 Opisthorchis viverrini | reverse complement strand
AACAACAACAACAACAACAACAACAACAATCTCAATACAAAATTTGTTGTTAAACTGTTTCTGATCGGTTCGGTAATTTTGTGACCAAGCTTAATACGAAGTACCTATGAGACCGAAATCATGAGAAATTTTTTTACCATGTCGAGATCAATTTAATTCTGAGTTAAAGTGATCGAACCTTGATGCTTCACTGATCCTTCATGCCTCACCAGGTAAAGCTTAGTTCCCCAAGTTTCACCCATTCCAGGAAGTTCATCAAGATGAATAGATCTCGAATTAGAAAGCGGTATGGGATAATGTTCGGGAAAAGATATAAAACAGTCAAGTTTTTTTTCAACGGATATATCGCCCATTAGGTGAAGCCAGTTTGTTCTGAGAAACCGAGAAGCACTGATAGTAGTATGTCCCACGGATCTCCTGCGTGAAGCAAACTTGTAACCTCCCATTTTGCATTGGAAGACTAAACCGTTCGACCACGAGCAGTAGTTTGATGAAATTGGTAATCAGTGGATTATAGCATCGTTAAACTTTCAATCATAGAGTCCACATAGGGTGATTATGAGTTGCCTGTCTCGCCTTGTGATTTCTCAGACAAAATGTTCTCTCCCTCCGTGAATTATTCTTGCCCCCGCGCTGCTAAAAATCTGTCAGCTGTGTGAAGGTCTGAGAATGTTTTATGAAACTTTGGTCTCAAAATAGAAGTCAAACTCATCTCAATCATTTGTCACATAATGGCTTCACTTGCAAAAGGAAATCTCCAGTGAAATCTCACATTTCCTTAAACTACCAAGAAGCAAGTGTCCCCCCGGATTCCAAGCACCTTCTACTAAATAAAGGCGGAGATCCGGTTCATTCCGTGAAAGAGAGACCAGCAAATTTTGGTCCTGAATTCCGCCAACGGTCGCCAAACGCCAAACCGTGAGCATCGGCGCATTATTTGATGCAGCATATTGCTCCCTAAACCGTGGAGTTTTCAATAACCACCTGCCGTACTCAGGGGTATTAACTGTCCATCAGCCGTGTCTTGCTGACCGCGCCCTCGGGTTCAGGCCATCCCCACTTCATCTTACGTCACGCTGTAACATGCAGATTCTGGATAGTTAGGTCATCTTTTCCGAAATACAATGAGAATCTAAATGGCTGACTTACAGCTGCGGACATACTGACGGTCTCGAAATTTGAGGATTAGGCGTAATAGGACAGCTTGCTGACAGAGCCACCCAGTCCACGAGGATGGACATTGCGCAACAAACTTCCCTGCGTATAATGCACAGTCTTTTGAATGCAAGATGATGCACGGGAATTCCAGGATGTAACGGTAGAACCCGTGAAAAAAAAAGATAAAAAGATCGCCATACGACTGGTGAGTGCCGCAGAATTATCATCTTGTGTACATGAGGTAACGGAGTAACTCGTACCCTGCTAACCTGACTAATCAATCGCACCAGGGAGAAAAATGCTCCTAAAACAATCTAGCCTTCTAAGTGGCGGATGGACAAACACAAGAGGAATGTTGTGTAAGGAACCAAGCGTTCTATGTACCGTTGGTGTGCTTCACAAAACTCTTCGGCTCAGACAACAGATACCGTTGAGGTACGTATGTCAACCTCATCACAGCCTTCCATGCTGTTGTACTGGCCCAAGTGTAAACTTCTGGACTAGCTTAATCAATTCCGAAATCGCTTCCTTGCCCTACAGCTGTTTAACGACCATCTGTGCAGAGGCATTTCGCCTTTACAAATGTGGTATAGCAACTCATCACCGACTGGGTGGTTGTTCACTCATTGTGAGGCTTTTTCTGGCCAGAATGCTGCTAAAACACGACCATGTCAGTGTGCCGCTGTTTACGGATGACTGTGCCTCCAGGCAGGTTCGAAGAACTACAATCACAAAAGGATCTGGAAATTGACAAGGGGGACCCGGGAAACGGTTGATCACACAGACGTAAAAAGACTTGAGACAAGACGTGCCAAAATGATACAGAAAAAAGACGTCTTCCAGAAAGGACTCAATTTCTTTGGTGCGCTTCAACATTGTTTGCTTATGTAATATGTAGACGCGGATACCGTACAACAGTTGACATTATAAGCCACCAACTTATTCAACTGTTTAATACTAGACGTGAATCGGCGAATATTTCGGGTAGTTTGTTTCATTTTTCTATCAGTGTACGTAAACTATTGTCGTTCTAGAGACGGCGACATTAGTAAAGCCTAACGGAATAGAACCGGGCTATCCATAACCCGGGACATCTTTGCTGTGCTTTGCTTAGGAAGGTGCCGTACTACTCTGGATCTCAAGGGAGATGACGGTTGACGCCCATGGCGCAGTGAGAAATAAGTAAGCGTTACCAGCAGATACCCATTCTTGTGCTGTCATGTTTAGGCTGAATGGTGCCTTGCCACTGGTCTCCGAATATTCTGCCCATCGACCTTATTCGATTGGCTATACACACCTGGGGGCTAAGCCCAGCACCACGTTCTACTTAGTACAAACCGTCGTTCCCTGACAACAAGTTCGCTGGCATCCGTGCGTTCAACCACTTTTAACTGGCAAATTAGATACAAATGCCAGGCATTAGTAAATCTGTTTAACGTGGGTGACACCTGCTTCATGCTCTTTCTCAGGCCTGAATAAATCCGTTGGATCGGGCAGAGGAATTCAGACACCGATGATGGACACAGAATAGCACCACTGGAAGTGTGAGTTAGAGATGAAATAACCGATATGCTTGGTGTTTGTTTGTAGGATAAAATTTGCTGTCCATCGAGTACTAGCTGCAACCTTTCTACACGATGTCTGCAGCACACTACAGAATTCGGTAAATTACTCATACCAACATCAGTTCTGTTGCTTTAAAAGTGAATAATCCTTTTTAGTATTCCCCCAAACACTTGCCAGGTTAACAACGAAAACTAGTGATTGAGGAATAAGATAACATCACTGTGCTGAAGCGTGTATACTGCTTTCTGAGATGAATGAATAAATCGGATAAATGATTCGTTACTTGAATGTAACGTAATCTCCTTCCACTTCGTAAACAGCATAACTCTATAGAAAATCCTACAAACTATGTCACACATATTTCACAAATGAGAGATTTTATCTGAACACATTGTAGGTTTGATTTGAATTCACTATCCCATTAGATAACTGGGCATCTTTTTTTAAGGATTTGTCCAGTCACGTGCGGCATCAACTGACTAAAGCTAGCGCCAACCTCGCATTTGAGTCAAACGATCGGGTCAACTTCTATGGTTCAGCTATACTGCAGTGTTCGGCTACCGTAAATATCCAAGTTTCTGAGTATC
>NW_008752245.1:0-38537 GCF_000715545.1 Opisthorchis viverrini | reverse complement strand
TTATTTCGCTAACGCGGATTTCTCGTTATTCCCCCCGTACAGAAAATACCTTTAAACGGATGCGTGCAATACCGTTGCCTTCGTTAGCCTCGAAACGGCTTTATCGTGTCATTACAACAACACTGATGGCTCCCACAGTCATTTCAACAACAACAACAACAACAACAACAATTTCAATACAAAATTTGTTGTTAAACTGTTTCTGATCGGTTCGGTAATTTTGTAACCAAGCTTAATACGAAGTACCTATGAGACTGAAATCACGAGAAATTTTTTACCATGTCGACATAAATTTAATTCTGAGTTAAAGTGATCGAACCTTGATGCTTCACTGATCCTTCATGCCTCACCAGGTAAAGCTTAGTTCCCCAAGTTTCACCCATTCCAGGAAGTTCATCAAGATGAATAGATCTCGAATTAGAAAGCGGTATGGGATAATGTTCGGGAAAAGATATAAAACAGTCAAGTTTTTTTTCAACGGATATATCGCCCATTAGGTGAAGCCAGTTTGTTCTGAGAAACCGAGAAGCACTGATAGTAGTATGTCCCACGGATCTCCTGCGTGAAGCAAACTTGTAAACTCCCATTTAGCATTGGAAGACTAAACCGTTCGACCACGAGCAGTAGTTTGATGAAATTGGTAATCAGTGGATTATAGCATCGTTAATCTTTCAGTCATAGAGTCCACATAGCGTGATTATGATTTGCCTGTCTCGCCTTGTGATTTCTCAGACAAAATGTTCTCTCCCTCCGTGAGTTATTCTTATCCCCGCGCTGCTAAAAATCTGTCAGCTGTGTGAAGGTCTGAGAATGTTTTATGAAACTTTGGTCTCAAAATAGAAGTCAAACTCATCTCAGTCATTTGTCACATAATGGCTTCACTTGCAAAAGGAAATCTCCAGTGAAATCTCACATTTCCTTAAACTACCAAGAAGCAAGTGTCCCCCCGGGTGCCAAGCACCTTCTACTAAATAAAGGCGGAGATCCGGTTCATTCCGTGAAAGAGAGACCAGCAAATTTTGGTCCTGAATTCTGCCAACGGTCGCCAAACGCCAAACCGTGAGCATCGGCGCATTATTTGATGCAGCATATTGCTCCCTAAACCGTGGAGTTTTCAATAACCACCTGCCGTACTCAGGGGTATTAACTGTCCATCAGCCGTGTCTTGCTGACCGCGCCCTCGGGTTCAGGCCATCCCCACTTCATCTTACGTCACGCTGTAACATGCAGATTCTGGATAGTTAGGTCATCTTTTCCGAAATACAATGAGAATCTAAATGGCTGACTTACAGCTGCGGACATACTGACGGTCTCGAAATTTGAGGATTAGACGTAATAGGACAGCTTGCTGACAGAGCCACCCAGTCCACGAGGATGGACATTGCGCAACAAACTTCCCTGCGTATAATGCACAGTCTTTTGAATGCAAGATGATGCACGGGAATTCCAGGATGTAACGGTAGAACCCGTGAAAAAAAAGATAAAAAGATCGCCATACGACTGGTGAGTGCCGCAGAATTATCCTCTTCTGTATATGAGGCAACGGAGTAACTCGTACCCTGCTAAACTGACTAATCAATCGCACCAGGGAGAAAAATGCTCCTAAAACAATCTAGCCTTCTAAGTGGCGGATGGACAAACACAAGAGGAATGTTGTGTAAGGAACCAAGCGTTCTATGTACCGTTGGTGTGCTTCACAAAACTCTTAGGCTCAGACAACAGATACCGTTTTACGAAGGCTTGGTTGATCGGGTACGTATGTCAACCTCATCAAAGCCTTCCATGCTGTTGTACTGGCCCAAGTGTAAACTTCTGGACTAGCTTAATCAATTCCGAAATCGCTTCCTTGCCCTACATCTGTTTAACGACCATCTGTTCAGAGGCATTTCGCCTTTACAAATGTGGTATAGCAACTCATCACCGACTGGGTGGTTGTTCACTCATTGTGAGGCTTTTTCTGGCCAGAATGCTGCTAAAACACGACCATGTCAGTGTGCCGCTGTTTACGGATGACTGTGCCTCCAGGCAGGTTCGAAGAACTACAATCACAAAAGGATCTGGAAATTGACAAGGGGGACCCGGGAAACGGTTGATCACACAGACGTAAAAAGACTTGAGACAAGACGTGCCAAAATGATACAGAAAAAAGACGTCTTCCAGAAAGGACTCAATTTCTTTGGTGCGCTTCAACATTGTTTGCTTATGTAATATGTAGACGCGGATACCGTACAACAGTTGACATTATAAGCCACCAACTTATTCAACTGTTTAATACTAGACGTGAATCGGCGAATATTTCGGGTAGTTTGTTTCATTTTTCTATCAGTGTACGTAAACTATTGTCGTTCTAGAGACGGCGACATTAGTAAAGCCTAACGGAATAGAACCGGGCTATCCATAACCCGGGACATCTTTGCTGTGCTTTGCTTAGGAAGGTGCCGTACTACTCTGGATCTCAAGGGAGATGACGGTTGACGCCAATGGCGCAGTGAGAAATAAGTAAGCGTTACCAGCAGATACCCATTCTTGTGCTGTCATGTTTAGGCTGAATTGTGCCTTGCCACTGGTCTCCGAATATTCTGCCCATCGACCTTATTCGATTGGCTATACACACCTGGGGGCTAAGCCCAGCACCACGTTCTACTTAGTACAAACCGTCGTTCCCTGACAACAAGTTCGCTGGCATCCGTGCGTTCAACCACTTTTAACTGGCAAATTAGATACAAATGCCAGGCATTAGTAAATCTGTTTAACGTGGGTGACACCTGCTTCATGCTCTTTCTCAGGCCTGAATAAATCCGTTGGATCGGGCAGAGGAATCTAGACACCGATGATGGACACAGAATAGCACCACTGGAAGTGTGAGTTAGAGATGAAATAACCGATATGTGTTTGGTTTGTTTGTAGGATAAAATTTGCTGTCCATCGAGTACTAGCTGCAACCTTTCTACACGATGTCTGCAGCACACTACAGAGTAAATTACTTTACTCATACCAACATCAGTTCTGTTGCTTTAAAAGTGAATAATCCCTTTTAGTATTCCCCCAAACACTTGCCAGGTTAACAACGAAAACTAGTGATTGAGGAATAAGATAACATCACTGTGCTGAAGCGTGTATACTGCTTTCTGAGATGAATGAATAAATCGGATAAATGATTCGTTACTTGAGTTTAACGTAATCGCCTTCCACTTCGTAAACAGCATAACTCTATAGAAAATCCTAAAAACTATGTTACACATATTTCACAAACGAGAGATTTTCGCTGAACACATTGTAGGTTTGATTTGAATTCACTATCCCATTAGATAACCGGGCAACTTTTTTTAAGGATTTGTCCAGTCACGTGCGGCATCAACTGACTCAAGCTAGCGCCAACCTCGCACTTGAGTCAAACGATCGGGTCAACTTCTATGGTTCAGCTATACTGCAGTGTTCGGCTACCGTAAATATCCAAGTTTCTGAGTATCTGGGTTTTTCTTCAGACCAGTTGGTTGTTAGTTTCATTTGAGGATTTGCAAGCTGTATTCCACCTCATGAGATGTTCTTTACTGAAAACTGTGAGACCATTATGAAATGCCGAGTGCATATAGTAAAACTGAAAACAGTTTTGGAGAACGATGGCAAGGTCGAACTGCCGGAAACTATAAATACTGGATGAGCCCATACTCATCCGAAGATCTGACCTTGAAAGAAATCTGAAAAACAATGCACGTGGTTATGATGATGGCTCATCAGGGGGCGAACAGTGGCATGGGTCATCTTCAGGAAGGAACGGACTATACGGAGTCAAAGCTGATCCGTTGTAAACAACGTGCTAATTCTCAGTGATTTTGTGTATCAAAGTGCGCTGAAAGTAGTGAACCAACAAATGAATGAGTAGCACTTTTTCGTGCCTAAATGCCATGCTATCAAAACAAAGCAGGAGGGCTGGGATACTTTCAGGTTGCCCAAGCCCAGACAGAGGAAGTCGAAGGTTGGGTTCGAACCAGGGACCTTACGGTTAGTCAACCCGCGCTCTAACCACTGAACCTACTAACTCACAGTAGTTAGTCCAAGTTCACCCAGCTAAAGTTGAAAAAAATTGTACGCATTCACAGTGCACACACGATTCTGAATGCCAGATAAGGTGCAAACTTTCTCAGTGATTCGCTAAACGGTGCGGTAGTCTAATTCACTTGGTTGGAGTAGTGCTCTAACATTATGACCCAGTTCATCAAGCTTACAATTATGAATTCGCTCGTACTTTATGGACTGGCGTGGACTCCAAATGCTCTCGAAAAACCTGAGTAAAATATGGAGGACCTGTTGAACCAATCTATTTCAGATAGGTACCCATTCATGACTAAGGCCATGATACACTTTCGACAGTAACCTGTACTAAGGTCAAGGATATATTTCGATGGAATAACAATACGGTGTCACGAACTGATTTCGAATGACCTCACCTTGAGAAGTGTCGTTGAGAGTAGTTGTTGGTAGAAAAATCTGAAGATTTATGAACGATTGTACTTTGGCGATAAAACTAATATTCATGGACAATGCAACTGTACACTCTAGACTCTGGGTTACTCTTCAGCTAACAGGAACAAAACTACAGATACGAATTTTATAAAATCCATGCATGGCTTCGTAAATGTAAGACGTTTCAACTTGCTATAGTGCTAACATTAACTTAGGTAAGTAATTTTGGGGCTAACAACCATGGTCGATACGTCATTGTGTCACTGGACAGTTTAAGTGTCCCATTGGCCACTGAAGACCCATTTCTTCCTTCATCTTCCACAGATCACACTGCTGATTCAACACATTCTGTCAGAAAACATAGTTCCTTTAAGTCGTAGTTCAAAGCAGACAAGCTTTTCAAGCCGCACTTTGAAAAATGGAATCCATTCTGAAGCATAGTGTCGGTAATACCAACATTGTGCAATAATGCGCCCGTCATGAGGAAGAGAGTTGCAAAGACAAAACGACAGCTGATTACTGCACAGAGATAACAGTTCCTAGCAGTTGTATTGCAAGTTCTGCTAATGTGTAATATGCTCGGCAAAAACCAAGTCAGCAGAAACAGAACAGCATATGGTATTCTGTTTAAAATTCAAAGAACCACTTTAGTTGATCTAATCAGTTTAAGGGCTGCATGTGCCTTATGAAGTTGTAGACAGAATTACACGTTTGTACAACAGTTGTTTTTGAAATCATCCCTGTCGGGTGGTTCCAAACACTACCTACTCAGCTGGGGTTTATCTGCTTGTACACTCACGCCAGCAATTACGACCGGTTGGTCATGACTCCACCAGTTTTCACAATCTAATTTGTGACCGCCTTATCGTTTTTGCATGTATATATCACTTGCTTGTGGTTTTGTAATTCCTTGGTCTTCAATGACCAAAAGAAGAGATTTCACAAATAGTATTGCTCGTCACCTCTTGTTATGTACTGATTGGTGTTGAATTCTTGGTAAATGTACTGCAGGAAAAATGATATAGCTTTCGCTGACGACTCATGCGATAGCAGAACTAAAATGTCCACGAACGAAAGTTCCACTATGCACTACAAAAACACGTTTCAACCTACCCAGACATCATCTTCTAGTGCAGTTTGCCATGCAGATTCGTACGATGAGCTTTGAAGAATTTCTACTCAAGCCACGTGGAGGTAAAAATATTGCTTCACCCTGAAACCTTCTACTCTCTCGTAATATTTGCAGTATAGTTGGTCGGGCCGATGGTAGCAGCGCGGTGAGCAATTACAATCAACTCATGCCTCCCAGCAGGTAGAACAAGACGCAAGGACTGCACTCTTCACCAGGCAGCTTTGGATGGTCACGAGATAGAGAGGAATATGACTATCAGCCTTGCCAACTTCAGTGCCTATTCCGCAAAGATCCCATGGTGAAAAAAATAGTTCTCATCCGAGCCCGAAGTTAAGTCATGTTTGACGCGGTTAATATGCGCACAAGTGGCCGGACCCGGATAAACTGCACACACGGTTCAGAAATAAAAAAGCCAAAACAAGACATTAAAAAACAAGTGGGCAGTAAACTGCCAACAATGAACTGGGTCGGGGTTTCCAATCACGGTCCCGGAAAAAATAATTCAAAGAATTTTGAAATGGAACAACCCCCACTCAACTCCGCATGAGGATGAAAGCGGTACAAATAAGCCAATTGGTGGAAACTCATGATTCATGATAGAAATATCTGCATCACTGATAAACTTTTGCTCAAATATATGCTGAACAAACCAAATCAAAAGGTGCAAAACGGAAATAACTGAAATGACGAACGTCACTGACAAGATATTGGGGGATAAGCTCAAGCCGATAATTAGCAATGATGGCAAATCAGCAGAAAACGGCAATGGGAAAGTGTGTACGTTCTTGAGAGTAAGGAGCTGGTAACTACTCATGAGGAAAAGTTTGCATTCCTTCGGGCTTCAGATGGAATTTATATGAAACACACAGAGGATCACACTGCTTAAATCTTCCACAGATTGCAATACAACTATATTTATAAGCATGCACAGTCAAGCTGGAAAATCCATTGGCTATGTAAAAATTCAGCTGGTTTGCTTTTTAACTCTGAAACTTGATGGGCTAATGTTCTCTGAAAATGAATGTTTAAGCCAAGTCGTACATCTTTTCAACTACTCATTTGGAATTCCTAGAAAGCACAAATCGCATTGCCTCATCAGCCCACTGTCACAATGCCTTTCCCCCTGAGTGCATCAAGAAGGCTAGTTTGTGCCGAGTTCTCGCGCCATTTTTTTAGAAGTCACATATTCATCAGGATTTCAGATACATGTAGCCTTAGTTTTGTGGTATGAGCTCGTAGACTAATCTGTGTAGAACAAATTTCCACGACTAATGCAAACTAACTCGTTCCCATAAGATTCACTTTTAGAAGTTTGCCCGTACTACTTAGTAGATGCCACATGAAGTAAAATACAAAAGATGGACAGGATTTTAGTCTAACACCAAGAACGAGTTGCAATAAGTAAGCTGTCTATTCAAAGTACTGTATATTGTTGGAAGAAATCAAACATACATAGGGATAATCCACTACCCTAACCTATTTGCGCAGAAAAGGTCGATTAATCTCTTATCTCATCTTTGGACCACGTGGTGGTGCTTGCGCAACGAAAAAATATCACTCATAGTGAACGTTCAGGAATCTGCATAGTGTGCCTCGTACCCACGATACGGCATTTGAATTTGCGAGTCCGTTTTAGTTTACCACATTTCTTATTTGCAACTCGTCTAATAAGGATCCTGTATTGTTCCATACGTTATCTTCAAGGTGTGTTATGATTGGATATTTAGCTTGTTTAACTTATTTGATATGACTTCATAACACAACAGTAAAAGACTTCCTGAAGTCAGCTAACTCTCGTTTACGCAGAAACCGGAGACTTTTATCCGGTACTCCTTTCCTATACAAAACCTCCTATCTAGATTATCAATGAGAGTCCTAGATGTGACATACCTAAAAACTTCGATGACCAGGTCCAGCAAAGATGGTTTGCAAATTTTATTATACTTTAGCAAGCAACTGGTTTCACTAACGATCGCATACATCGCAAAGAGGCTTAACACCAATCGGATACGCCTGTTGTTTCATATTCGCACTGCATGAGTGAAGATCCCGCTCTGCTTCTAGCAACCCAGTGTAGTATATAGTATAGTAAAGTCAAAGTCATGTGCCCAAATGATATACAAGTCTCTGTGTAATTATCAGGGCTTTCTCCTATGGTAAACTTCCACCAGAATGTTCTAAAGCACCTAATGACCCTAAGGTTGTGGATCACTTCACTGAACCTACCACAATTTCTTCAGGCGAATGTGCTCAAACTAGTTTATCCTTATCAACTTATTTTTCAATATCTAGGTTCAACTCGCGTGCGTAGTTTTAGGTTGCCGGTTGGTCGCTTTTTTTACTTCTGCTGCACTATTCCAGTAAGAGTTAAGCGTTCGGTGTTCGGCGAATCCTGTGACAGTTTACAGAAAACTTTTTCAATATCTAGGTTCAACTCGCGTGCTTAGTTTTAGGTTGCCGTTTGGTCGCTATTTTTACTTCTGTTGCACTCTTCCAGTAAGAGTTAAGCGCTCGGTGTTCGGCGAATCCTGTGATAGTTTACAGAAAAACCAACATATTCACGCCTGTAGCGTAAATACTACCCGACTTCATAGTCTCAGCCTTTAAACTACATTATTGGAGCAAATCTGCTTCACCTAATTTCCATCTCATAATTATTTACCTAATCGAATACTACCGGCCCAAGCTGATAAGTAATCAGCCATTTCTAATGACAACTTCGGATAGGCCAGACTTAGAATTATGTCCAAGATACGCTCTGACCAATCCTAAGTAGTAACCTGGTAGTACGTCCTACATTTTCACGACCAGTGGTGAGCATCTGAAACCGGTCAACTTTATGCGACCTGCGTATGAAGGTGGTTATCATGGCGACAAGGTTAGAGAAGTCCTAAAAACGATTCACTGAGTGTTTTGTCTTGGTTGTAACTCATCGTATCCGTGTGCTTCAATCAGAATCCAAAAAGCGGGCGGCCGATATTTCTTCAATTCGGTTCGTCACACTCACGAGGAAGTTTGGTTTACATCGGCTTTGAACGTCATTCCTACTGTGCATTTATATCCCCTTGTTTTGAGCTGCTCTTAAATTCAGTGAACTCCTCGTTATTGTGATATATACACATTATAATGCGCCCATATTACGCACAGTTTATTCACCGTTTCTAAATTATTTAAAAATTTTGGTAGGACTATCGTCGATTTTGGATTGTGTTGATTTATGCTCATTAAATATGGCCGTAGACTTTGGGTTGGATCAGATATCTATTCAATATAACCAACTTAATGAAGTGGCTTCGGTAACATCCCGGTCGTTCAATCTAGTTTGACCTCGCTAGCTGTAAAACTTACAATTGCTATTGTTGATCTTTCTTAGCCGTTTAACAAAGAAAGGGAAAAAGAAAGCTGTGAGCAATGCAGGATAAACCTGAACAATTGGGGAAAACGCTTGGTAAACGCTGACTACTGTAGAATTATGGCTAAGATTGTCGAACAGGCGCGGAATGCTCTCGCACAAAAAAATGAGAACTTTCACCTTGTTTTCAGTGCTAGCATCGGCCTACTCCAGAATATCGCCTTTGTTGAAGCTAGCGCTCATAAGACTATGGAATAATATTCGACGCAACCCTCATGAGTATTGTTTTATATCAATAAGTTATGCAGCGATTTATCTAACACCGTGCTAACTGTAACGAGGTGACCTTCGTGTAGCGCGTTTAATTGAAAAGCATCAGGAACAGTGTTTCTCGCTAACACCAGTATAATTCGACTTATTTCCTCATCTGCTGCATCCCTCTTGATCGAGTATTTTGATCCACATCTTCGTGCTTTACTATTTCTATCACCCTAACATTCTACTGTCTTTTACACATGTGGTGAGTCCACACCAAAGGAGGGACTCACCAGAATAATTATGGCAGAAGGACAAGAGAACTGTTGTTCAATACAAAGTGACGTGAATATGAACAATAAATACCCCAAAAATCCACAACAGGTTAATAACTCCCTTCACATTTCTTTGACAAGTGGCAACGCAAAGAAACCCAACTTAACGAAATCTTTCAGCCTACAGGACAAGTAAGCATGTCGCGAGTGCTGTTTACTTATTTATTTTTTAATCGTTTATCTATTATATATGCATGACCAGCTCCACTTTTCTTACTACTCAAGAACTATAACAAAACGTGGAAATATTTCCGAGTAGGATTGTAGAAGAACCGAAAGACCGTAGTAGGGGTAACATTTGAGTTATTCGAATACCCATCTTACCTAAGATATGGCGTTGAAATGGCTGATGACATCAAATGAGTCAAACAACAAACAACTTTATTAAGATGATTCACGCCGGATGAACATGTATATGCTCATCTCAGATTATATTTATCTGTGTATCACAAAGAGAAGACAGTGTGATTCGAATTCAACAGTTTTCGCGAGAAGTCATTTGGTTTCGTTTTACCGGAAAATCCAAAGCGTCAGTTTACAGCACAGGAATGAATTTTTGAGATGTTCATGTGAATCAAGGTGTTTATCGAACGAGAATGAGTTGAAGCAGAAGTAGCGTAACCCAAAGTATCCCCGTGGTAGTCTTTGTTCCACGAGCGCCGGGTTCTTCAGTTCCAGGTTGCAAAGTTGGTATTGTTGTCGAGCTTGAAGAAGGTCCGGTTTCCCACGTCACCGTCGTAGTTACACGCGTCGTCGTTCTTGTTGGCCTTTCTTTGCCCAACATGGGATTTTCATCTTGCAAAACAAAACAAATTCATCAGTTAGGTCAGTGCAAAGTATTCATGGAAACCCAATAATAAGTACGTGCGCACAAATTGGGTAAATGATATAAAAACACGACACATGTCACCATCTCCAGAAAAATGTCAAGGTTGTTCTAAGTAGGTTGTGTATGACGCAACAGGATTCCTTAGTAATCATACGAGAGTTTGTTCCGAATTTCGTAATCTTTTGAGAGGTAATGTTGCTCAATCCATAAGCAAGTGCCTGAAGACACTAGCATCTGTATGGGAGAGTGACTGTCGAGTGATTGTGCTCGCTTCTTGTAACGCATATGCAGAGGATAATAAAGAGTTACCCTGACATACCAGTGAAGTTTTAAGATGCATTATGAATACCTGTCATTCTATCCAGGTCATGGTGGACAGGCGATATCTTCGATGCTGACCGGGTTGACTGAAATATCAGACAAGCTATAAACTGGATAAATGCTGACCATTGTCCGTTGCTTTACTCTACTCTGTGCAGTAGGTTACAAGAACCGTACTGCTGCCTGGAATATCGTAACAACCAGGACTATGCACCAATCCGTTTGGAGTTATCAGACAAACCAAACGCATTCCAGTCATAAAAACTGCTAATATAGTGCTCACAATACCAGTGCTGTAACGCGACAGTCGAAAAGCAACTGTGGTCGAATGTATGAATTCGAACAGCTATGATTGAGCGTTTGTCAGGTTAAACAATCCTCCCACTTTGAAAACCATCTCCTCCCTGATTTCAACAGCTAGTTCTGAAAGGAGCTGGAAGGGTTTCGATGCCACAAAATCTTCAGCCTTCACAAAGTGTGCAACTTCTTGATTGCCTTCCCCACTGAAAGTCTTATAAAAGGATTATAGAGAATTGTGGCTGACTGCTCCCACCTGAGCATGATCATTAGGATTGCCCGCAGTCATACACTATCCCATGGACTAACTATTTGGAAGCCTTTTCCAGCTGTGAATGAGAAAAAACACCTTTGGAAAATGACGCATATATACTACTAATCTTAGATCACTGACAACTGACTAAATAAATTATCATATTGCAAGTTTTAGCCACAGGTGTTTCCATCGGTCATCTTCATGTGGAAATAAATTTATACGTCCCAATGCCTCAGTATCACAATCAACTCCCGCACTTATCTCCATATGCGCTAGTATATCCAGCTTCACCAACTCTCATCAACTGGCATTCTTCTTGTTCCACCACATGCGACCCGAAAACGTTGATTTGAATCTGATTGGAACCTACACCAATGTTTATTCTGGATACTCGTGGCGACAACGAACTCGACTCACCGACACAGTGCTCAGCCATTCTCTGACTCTGGAGTAGTGCCAGGTGTTAAAGCCAAGTCCCTGGAATGAGGCTCGTTAAAGCAATTTCTCACATCAGCCCCCCCGATCAGTGAGTGGCTGAAGCAATAAACAGTCAACAATCACACAGTCACTTTTACTCTTCTTTTGTGCTACAAATTCTTGTACAACTTTGAAGACTTGGGATTGTAGCAGTAGTTCATGATACTCACAAATGCACACAAACGGGCTTCCAGCAGCAAGTGTTCAACGCTCCACATTTCATCGTACTCGTAATCCAATCCCACGTTTGCGCCAGTCTTATCGACCGCAACCGCGCGGATATACAAATCTACAATGAGATGAAATGTGGGACATTAATAGTAATTACTGTGACGCCTGTTCGCATGCAATACAGTTCGCCTGGAAACAACATACTGGGTAACTGAGAACACCACTCTACAGAAATTAAAATAGTTTCTGTTTGAGTAATGAATATACTGTAGTCGCTGCATTCAATTAAATGTGGGAACGTAAATTATTATTCATGAAAACAGAAGTTCCCTACAGTGAATTACTCGGTAGTTCTTGGAACATGACAGACGCGCAAGACGGAAGCGAAATATCAGCCAAAACTAATTTGTCTCGGCACATGGCTCCGTGAACATTACAAACCTCGGTTGTCCAGTCTAATATCAGGCTAATATCATGCTAGAGCCGAACTTCAATGGAATAATAGATCTAAGTTGTCTCAACACTGGACACAATACAGGTGAATCGCCTTCAATATATATCATGAATGTTATTCAGTGATTCGATTCATATATCGATAAGCTTTATAACACTCTGGTTATCATTGATCCGCGTAACGTATAAGTAGATATTCCGAAAAGACCACAGTTTGAAGTCATTTCAAAAGTCCAAAATGTGGCACACGTAACAATATGCCAACGACGCATGACAGATTTTAATCCGGTTATGAGGCGAATTTTGAAAGGCAGCAGGCACCTAACTGACACGTTAGTAGCATTGCAAGTAGTTCAAGCGCTTGGCATCATTTTATTTTCTGCCTGGTAAGATTAGTGCTAGAACAAACCAGAGAGACTTTGACAATCGAAGTTTTGACAACTTCCAAGGTGTAATCTATACAACCCACTTAAATTTGCATAAAAGAGATGAGCGTAAATTTTGATGCCAATGTGTAGACTTGCTATCGAAAATATTACCTTTTCTGGATACACAAACCAACACCGGTTCCACCGTTTCATCTGAAAATTATTCCGTCTCGACTACTTCGGAGTATGATTGTGCTCCTCTGTGGAACGTCAAATCACGTTCTAGATTGTGACCGTGAGAGCCAATGAATTTATTTTAACATAGACACCCCGAATGAGCATTACATGGATTACTCGGGACGGATATTGAGGACCACGTAATTCAAACTCTTTTTGCTGTTGCACTCGCATGTGATGTCCCCTCTGCAGCCAACTTCACTGCAACGAATCGCAACGGGCAGAACCGACAAAACTCAGCACACAAAAAACAGAAATCACTGGGACTTACTCACATTGTCTTCACTATCCCAATCTAGCATTGCCAAATTTAATTGAATCGGTTTATAAACTAGATGATTGTGTACCAAGCACACATGCTGAAGTTAGACTCTTGAGAACAGAGGAGACAACAGACACACCTGCGAAGAATTTGGATTGACCCTCTCTGGAGAATCGGACATCATTTCTTGGTCGAGGAGCGTCAGTGACCTTCGATAAGAAGTGTCTTAGAGGCGCAATTCTCTACTCTGTCGAATCAGTTGCCCCGTGACAAATGGAATCAATGTAAATCAGTTAACTGTAACACGTCTGTCTAGTTTGTCAGTTTTGGTCATTGGTAAAAGAACAATGTTGCTCCTAACCCAGTAGAATCAAATTCTCGTTACGACCTTTGAATTGACCTTGATGGAAGTAAGCTGCATCGTCTTGGATTTTGGTGCATTTTTCTGCACACCTTGTCCTTTTCTGCGGTTCGACGTGTTTTGTATGTGCTTGTTACAGGCAACAAACTACACGCAAATCTTGATAAAATCACTTTTTAGGAACAAAACCTTAAGTGACTTATCCAGGTGAAACAACTTCAACTGGTGTAGTAATAAATCTAGAGGACGCAAGATTATCTTGAACGTTCTGGGTCAACTGAATAATCCGGAAGGGGCAGTTACGCTGCGAGGTCAACAATTGCTCCCTTAGCAAACTACAAGGATGTCCAGCAGCGCAATTCGGCTCGGTGACAACTAGCAAGGCTGCAGTGGTCTATTGAAAACCTGCCTACCTTGACTCTAGATGCTCTGGGTGCCATAAATGTCCTCTAAGTGGCTTCCTGCCAAAGAACCTCGCTGGGCGTAAAACACTATCCAGCAACTGCTACTAAGCAGCTGCATGTGATACGTAAGCATTAAAGATCAGGCAGTTTACATTCTCGAACACAAATATTACCAATGGTGGTTCATCATAAAATACTATTCTACTCATTGAATGCATTAGTTAACGTCGTTTATCCAGCAACCAATGCATACTCTGAGCAGTACACACGCTACCCAATAACTGCGCTCATGCTCACATCCATCTCAACGAGCCAAAAAATAATGATTTGAAATTTTTATAATGTTTGAATGATGATCTCGGTGAACAGAAGATCTGATCAAATACCAAAATCCCTATCTATGGGAATAGAAGAAGGGCACGTGATTGGGATGGATGGCTTTCCGCAGCTCCTCATCTAATTATTACATGTAATGAAAAATGTTGCAGACCTCACCAGTTTTCCAGGTCTTATCACTTATGGGATGCACAAAAATAATGATTTATTGTGTATTGTTCAACTCCATTTAGGCATATCTCAGAACAGCACTAACTGGCAAACTTACCAACGGTCGATATTGCAAAGCTTAATGCTAAGTTAGATTAGGAGAACCGAGAGGAACGTAATCAATGAAAACCCATTGAAAGGCACAACAAAAATTGGGGAACACAACAGGTACTGATGTATATCGCACAACTCCATCAAAGCTCAGACCCCCATAGTGCTTTAGATACGATAAAACAACGTGGCTGTTACTGAACGGACATGGAAAAATGCTCAAATAATGCTTGAAAAAAAAACAGGTATGCAGTGCGATACAAGTGACAAAGGTTTCTGAAAGCGATCTAAGATCTTTTCACTGAACCTACCGGTCTGAATGCTGAGAAGAGCAAATGAACAGTGGTACATCATTTTAACAGCTGTCACATTCACTGTTCGTGTTTGTTAAATACCATGCGCAAGTTATTTGACCTCAGACGCAATGCTGTAGTACGCACACGCATTGTAAACACCCAACAATATACTTACTCGGATGAGTTGTCTAGATCTGTTGTTAGAACTGTTACACGCAATCAGATGAAGACTGTGTTCTCACCAGGTGGAGGATAGGTTCGGATGGCAGTGATTCAAGACACACTGCACCCCCCCTTAATTAATATCATCTGTAGAAAGCCTCGCAGCCACGAGATTTCTCCACAAGAATCGCGAAAATGGAAATAGGGAAAACAATTCACTTTGCATGGAGAATTTAGCATCAGTGCCCCTAATCTCTATCAAATCAATCACAGCTCTTGTCCGAAACATTCCATGTGGTCGGTATCGTTGCATTTTATCTACATTTGTTGGGAGTCCGCTCATGAACCATCTGAGCCCAGGTATTCCAGTGTGCAAGTATCTGCCTACCTTCAAAATGTAAACACTCTCGCGGTGGTTACTTTGTATTTTGTATACACAATCCCGAGTCATATATCCTGGCTGCCGGCCCATCCAATACATCAATGCCGAGTCCTCCGGAAATATTACTCTCTCAACGAGCAGCGATGGCTGCTGTTCATCTTATTACTCGCTGGACTTTGTTGTTCAGGTCAATGACCGCCTCAGTTACCTTCTAACTAGCCTGTTCACCTACAGCCAAACGTTGTCCACAATAAATCCATCCACCAGTTTTCAAAAGAGTTTGGTGACAATCGGTAGATTTATTGCTGGGCAACGTTTCGTTTTTGACACAAAATCTGCGTCAGGCCAAGTGACTAGGTTCCGAGGTGGGTCGACTGATTGTTACCAAACTTTTTCGAAAACGATGACCACTCAGTCAGTTCCAAGTATTTTACACCTGATTCAACATATCCACTTACATGCTGTTCCAAAAATGTCAAGTGATTACGCTCGATTGGTGGGAATGCAGGCGAAATCGGAGAACCATCACCCATTTGTTGTTAGATGATTGAAGCACATTATTCCCAACTCCCTGATTGCGAAGACACTGGATACGTCAGCTGCTTCTGCTAAAATTGCTTTGTCAGCAGCCAAGTCATTCCTCCAACGAAGGATTTACCTATCCACCCAGTGATTAACCGATTAACCGTGGTGAGTTACCTTCACATCAGTCAACTCAGCCATTATCTTTAGACCGCACTCTCAACCGCCGACTTCCAGATGCTCAACACCAAAGCCACAGAAGTGAAGCTTACGCAAGGCCGGCAATACAAGGATAGGCAGATATGCAAATTCGACCAACTGCTTTCCACGACTCAGGACTCCAGAAAGGTCACCGAATCGAAAAAAACCTTCACTAATTACTGTAGTGTAGTTAACTTGTCAGATAGACCACTGAGTGAAGACGAACGCTGTCTGTTAGAAAAGGGACTAAACTTCGCTGTAAGCAAAAAACGAATAAGAGTGTAGAGTCGGTGTTTGAAAAGCTTCCTTCAGCGGAAACTGAGCAATCGCGGGTACAATTGATCACGGTCCTGAAGTTCCAACAGCCGAGAGCTCCAAATGGTGCACCATCAGAGAGAAGAGCTTATGTCAGAACTCACGAGGACTTCGTTCATCTCCAAAGGAAGCCCTGAGACTTTGCTTGCAAAGTCGTACGAATTCCTAATGAAGCTGCTTGATTTCCCCGTGAGCGGATTTTTTATACCAGCTAAAATTTGACCAGTCCATGTAGTGGCGAGCCTATACCACCCACCATTGGCCTTATCGGGACATCTGCCTTGTGGCTTTTGGCAGTTCCTGGAGTCGCGGGTGAATCGCACATTCCGGATACAACCGATACCACTTACCTTGTCCTAAATGGCTTATTACGGATCTTAAATATCTACCAAGTTCTACCTTGCACTCTCTCATTATTGAAGTAATACTGTTACCGGTAATTTATCGACAGGGTCCATCGGCGAGGTGTTACCTGACCTTTTGAAGATAGAAACCATTTAGGACAAGGTAAGTGGTATCGGTTGTATCCGGAATGTGCGATTCACCCGCGACTCCAGGAACTGCCAAAAGCCACAAGGCAGATGTCCCGATAAGGCCAATGGTGGGTGGTATAGGCTCGCCACTACATGGACTGGTCAAATTTTAGCTGGTATAAAAATCCGCTCACGGGGAAATCAAGCAGCTTCATTAGGAATTCGTACGACTTTGCCAGCAAGGTCGCAGGGCTTCCTTTGGAGATGGACGAAGTCCTCGTGAGTTCTGACATAACCTTAATGTACAAAAACATTTTTAGAGCAGATGCTCTGGAGGTAAATAAGGGATGTTACTGGCAGACATGACCCTCGGAGAACGGAAACAGCTCTCAGTGGATGAAACAGTTGAGGACATAAGAGTGTGTTTGAATCTTGATCAGTTTGTTTTTGACAAACCTTTTACTCACAAAACAAGGTCTTGCAATAGGATCCCCTATAGCCTCACTTTTAGCCAATATTTACATGGAGGACTTGGAACAAATAGACTTGGCCGGATATCATTGTCCACTGAGAGTTTTCTGGAGTTGTGTTGACGACACCTTTGTTATAATCAAACGAGGTAACATGAACAGATTGCACGAATATCTCAATACTTGAAATCCGCACATCAAGCTTAACATGGAAATAGAGTCCACCTCGGGCACATTCCCCTTTATGGACTGTATAACATATAAGATTAGTGGGAAATTAAAAACCACTATCTACAAGAAACAAACAGACCAACACTCATCAGCACACCCAACGTCCGTGTACGCCAGTATAGTCTCATTGAGGTTTCGTCGAGTCCGAGCACTGTGCACAGAAGAGATCTACCGAAAGGTAGCTCAAATGGAGATAGGCAACAGACCTCAAGAAATAGAATAACAAGTGAGTCTGATTAGGCGCCAACTAAGAAGGACATTGGCTTCAGTATCTAGATTCAGTAAGAAATGGATTGGCACAGCAGTCATTCCACACATAGCAGGAACATCGGAGGTTATTCGAAGTTTGTTTAACTTAGCCAACATTCGAGGAGCTTTCCTGAAGCGATAATCGCTACGCTCTGTTTTGGTGCATTTGAAAGATCCTTTACTGGTTTAAAGGATTAGAGATTGCAACGAGTGTACTAAGTATCACATAGGACAAACTGCCAGAGAATCGCACACCAGAATCGGTGAGCACAAGATAAGGATAAACAAACCTTCAAGGAATGTAGAAGAATATCAAACGCTGGCCAAGGACTCAGCGATGGCTCAGCGATGGTACATGCCTTGGACACGGGACATAGAATAGATTTGGGGAATGTGGAAGTTTTAAGACGGGGACTGCGATTCACACCGGCAGCTGATAGCCGAGGAAATTACTAAGCATTACCGCGTGAATAGAATCGAGGGTGTGGAACTGGCGAGCATATGGAAAGCGATCATAGATAAGCCGAGTTGACATGTGACTGTGTGGTTTTCAACCCATGTAGAATCATTAGCAAAAACTTTGGTCGGGGGTGGAAATTCCAACCCGACCAAAGGTCACAGCATCCGTCTTACACAACTATCTTAGCAATATCTCATCCACACAGACGACAGAAAGTTCAAACGGCGTGCGGGAGGTAACATCGAGTGGACCAAACAGGAAGAACTAGACCCTAGGCTAGACCCGAACACGTAGGTTTTCCACCCGCCCAACACTTGTTTATCCATCCTAACACACCAAAATCCCTCAGACGACACCCAACAGAGATTTAGCGTGACCTAGCTGATTGGTTCTCCTTCCGCCTTAAATCTTGACCATACTCGGAGCCTCTTCAATTGGTCTGATGAATATTTGTGTCAAAAGCGAAACGTTGCTCAGCCATAAATCTACCGATTGTGACAAAACTATTTCGAAAACGATGACTGCTCAATCGGTTCCCAGTATTTTTCACCTGCTTAACTGTACACCAGTTGTACATTAAGCCATCCTGATGTAAGCTTACTTTTCGCAGGAAGTATACAACGTAAACTGTTACCACTTTTCTACCAAACTAATAGTTCTGGAAACAAATGGATCCAAACCGTTTTCCTTTAAGGAGTTACAGACGACCGCCCAACTGAAATCCGCCAGAGATTCATGCTGATTATCACTCACGTGTAAAGTCCTCCTGAAGAGTTTGAATTTTTCTGCCTCCTTATTTACTCTGAGTAGTATGCGTACACAAACAACAATTCTTCACTTGGGTATCTGTGTTGGGGCACAATATAGCATGATATTATGGATTTTGAAGTCACGGATTACCAGTATCAACCTACATGCCAGCCACACGTCTTTCACTGATATGTAGAGTACGTAGCATTGAAAAATCTAACTCATGCATATCGGTGATGTCGAGGTGTTACCTTTCTCGCAAATCAGGTATCCTCCGGGTAGGCTGCACCCAGTTCGTAACTTGACCTTTTGTACCCGGAAACCTGGTCGATGCCTCGTGTTCTGGCATTGGCCACATGAAGGTACTCATTATCCTCAGCGCATGGCTCTTCGTCTAATATGAGAACGAACGTCAAGGAATCCAAATGAATCACCTGCCTTTGCTGACAGCCAGTGCTTTGTAATACTTAGTATTTAAGTCACCTGGTATATGCACTCCGGGACGCCGTACTACTCCCTCGGTGACAAAGAACTGTGCACCTACGTAATGCATTGCAGTTGCCCCCCCCCCCGGACGAGAGCTACTGGCAATTGGTCTCATTCACCGACAATCTGAGTTGGTTCGATTCCTCCGAGAGTTTGTCGACATCCTGCAGCTTTTCCCACTTATTCCTCACTGATATCCACAAATTCGGTTACTTCGTGGAAAGCAGGTAATTTATGTTCACCGCTTCAAGTGACTGTAATTTACGTTCACCGCTTCAAGTGACATATCTATGCACATACTGGACGGTTCTCTGTAATACCTCACTGCTTACTCTGGGGAGACAAAGTAGGTTAGTGTTGCGCAAGGTCTTATGCACATAACAAGTGCCTGGAATTCTTCGTCAACCTTTAGCCAGTTCTTCTCTAGCCAGAACCATTTTGAAAGCAGACTATCTGTTTTCTTGGCCCAAGTTGTCGAGAATCTCACTAGAACGATTTAATCCCTGTTTATTTGAGGAACCCAAATGAGTAGCACTGCTCAAGCTGGTTCCACTAACAAAACAGCATTCATCAAAGTTTTAGCAGCACATTCGCTCCATGTGATTGCTGCAACATCATCGGTTTATTCGCAGTTGATAGAAAAGCCAGGGACGGGCAGGCTCATCAGGCACAAGAAGAATGGAGAAAAACTATCCTGAAGGCACACAGTTATTGGTTGCAACGAGGGGTGAAAGCGACCATCCACGCTCAGACACTGTGTAAATCCCTTTATCCCATGTGTCAAATAGAAGTTTCTGTAATTGCCAAAACTAACAAAGACATCATTTTAATCAACTAAAAATAGGCGTGCAGTGCTAAAGCGTCAAAATAAAGTAGGTACGTCGCAGCGAAAATCGTACAGCGAGACTATTGCCATACTGTTTGTGGAAACTCCTGGAGAGCGCCGGATCGGTTCTGTCCTTTTTGGCGCCCTTCAAATAGGCGCAGTCCCCAATTTGACAGGAACTACTGGATGGACACCACCTGATCGTCCTCAAGCGGTTTTCAGCAAACGAGAACCGCAAACTCAAATTAATTTCACATTCATTTGCTTTTCTGATGTGCGCGAAGGTGCAAGAATTGGTTAATGCAGTCAGTTTCCAGTTGGGTTTGGAGCATCCATTGTGCACACTGCGCTGAACAAAGCGCGCGAGAGTTCTGGTCGGTCCAACATTATGCATGACAGTCCTCAAATTCGTGCGCCTGTCTTTGAGTAACATGTGGCACTGTGACCGAGCCAGCTTCATGTAGGTGCGGCTTAAGCGGCTCAACAAAGACGTCTGAGCTGATCGGGCCCTCATCGATGCACCTATGATCGCCTTTTGGATTACGGAAGCGTGGCCCCAGCTGGCATCGTCTGTGAACAACCTTGTTTGAACGTCAGTGCACACATTCCACAATCCTAAGGCGTTTTTTGGCGTGTATCCTATCTGAGGGAAGACAGGCCCCTCCGGATTGTTCCTACCTGTTGGGGTGATGAATAAGTCAATGGTTCAGTCGGTTTACGTAACTTTAGCGTTGGGCCGTAAATCCGACCAAATCCACGCCGGACACACCATTCGGTAGAGGATTCATATGTGTAAGTATGAGATTCAACATCGTTCCCTGAGAGATCACATAGATGCTACTCGAACTGTATGCAAAAACAAAATCGTCTCAAGTTAGGTCTGCAACTTCATTGTCGCAGCGGTTTGCTGTAAGAATCTGAATCAAACAAGAATCGACGTGTTCGAAGGGCCGCACTTCAATGATTTTCACAATAAGGGCATCAGCATGGAGAACTTCCGATAACCGAATATATCCTATACACCAAGGTGATTCTCAAGTAACAACTGAGTTCAAAGCTTCTAGAGGCAGGATTGCATACTGAAGCTGGCGGTTCGGTGTTCATTTAATAAAGCCGAACAGCGAATTTATACCTTCTCAGTGTGAAGAGTTCACTGAGAGCAAAATACGATACCTGAGGTTCAGTGGCATTCCAAAACGCACTTCCGGAGACACTACATGGCTTCAATCCAAACGTCCGCCCAGTATCGACGGGGCTTTCACATAATACCGTGCCCTCCTTCCAAGGAATATAGCCGTCTACGAAAACTGCTAAACTAGCAGGAAAGGCTACAACAGGCGTATTACACAATCGCTATGTATCAGCATATTTTATGGAAGACGTTAGTCAGTGGCGCAGCTAACCCAAGATGAGGAATAGAATAACTTCGGGTGTCATTGTTCAGTGCCGCCCGATGGTAAAGGAGGGCAAGAAAAAACTTAAATGATGTTATTTCATTAGCATGCTGGTAACTGAATAAGTGCCCCATGGTGGTCACATTTGTGGAGACGATGATTGAGAGGAGACTAGGATCAGATAGTGTTTCAAACTTCACTTCGGCTGCGGCTTCTCATGTCTACCCGAATGTTACAACCCAATTATTTGGTAAAAACTCATTACTCAATCGGTAACGGAGTTTGAAATCTTTTGAACATGACACCTCAGCTAATTCTTCACCGATACATAGCTAACCTGGTAGGCCGTGATTGCTCTTGATAGTCTTCTTTCTAATAAGACTGATGACGTCCTAATAATGTTCATACTAATATAACGATTCCCCTTCAACTTAATTCATCTATCATAAAGAGAAGCAAATTTGTTTGGAAATGAACCCAACCACGCGATTGTGATGTCACCTCGATTGGTGAGGAACCGTTTGCAATGTAACTGCTAAGTTCGGTGAGCAGATCAAGGACCAACTGACCAACCAAAGGAGGCACCCGAGCTACCAACATTCTCGTACAATTTCACTGTTCTGTCCACTTACACACCATCAAACCCAACTCTGATCCAATTGTCTACGTGCCCAGCATGGTACACTCAGAAAAGCAAAATCTGTGGACAAGAGCCAAAGTAATATTCCTTTGAAATATCCAAGACCGGAACAGCAAGGCCCAGAAATCCGGAATATATTCAGTGACCATTCTCCCTAACCGCATTAACCAAACAACGAAATTTTCTTAATAATATTCGGTACTAACTAAGCCAACCATTCGTAAGAAATCTCACCGACTAGTTCCCCGTCTACCTTCATACACAGTCAAATGCATAACTTATCCACCTGACCTGACGAAGCATTCGTGTCGGATCCAAAATTCTCCCAGAAGTAAACCCGTCCATTGTCTACCGAGCAAACATGAAATCATGACAATTCGACTAGTTCCAAACATCTTCCAATCGGTTGATACCTGCACATGCCTTAGTTGTCTTACACTGAGGAGCCCGGCAACAGTTCTACACATAAGCGCATTGATTAAATAGTCACTATGGTGAAATTTCGTGCGATTCTTCGATCTTGCTTACGCTATAGAGTTTTATTGTCGGTGTTTTCATGCTCCTTTGCCGATTCACAGATCGACTTCCTTCTGGACGCTCCCATTCCTTCATGTATGGAGGAAGGTAGTCCGTACTCTGACACCAAAATCCATAGCTTATTGAATGTGACTAGCCGGGGGCTCTTTCCAACAACCATCTGATATGCCCCCGGGTTTCTCACTGACTGCTACTAACATCCCAAATACACTCTTTGTCTACACACACGGTTAGATACTGACGGTCTCCATATGCCTGTGCGCGGTCTCTCAGATATTACTGATAGAAATGTGGTGGAGTGTAATCGCCTCTTCACAGGAAGGCCTGTATCACACCATCTCTGTAGACACCGGAGAACACCAAATGTTATCTTGCTGAACTTATACAACTATTTAGGTGAATGAATTTATCAACCTGTTGGACTGACCGCAAGTGGAATTTTTAGTTTCGATCCAACCCACTCTTGTCGCAGGACAGTGCACTCTACACCCGTAGAGCGCATGCACATCCTTGCGGCACAATCTTTAGGTCACTCTCTACAGCCTGACTTTTCTGGAAGAAATACATATACCGATCTGAAATGAGTAATACGATCTGTGTACCCAGTGTCTGTGAGTGAATACCAGCGAAATCATTGGACTTCTGGACATGGAAGGAGCAGGAAGGAACACCTGACGAAGTATATCATTATCAAATCTAAAGGAAAAACTTGGAACAGGATGGTATTGCTGGACACCAACGGACGTGACTTCTGGACATGGAAGGAGCAGGAAGGAACCCCTGACGAAGTATATCATTATCAAACCTAAAGGAAAAACTTGGAACAGGGTGGTATTGCTGGACACCAACGGACGTGGTGAGACCAGGCTAGAGGTCTGTGTAACCACACAAACGACCGAAGGCTTAGGCGTACAATACCTCTAAAGTGGACAATAACCTTGCGGGGACATTTTTGCCATCACGAACTCTTTCATTTTCGGAAAACCGCTAGAGCCGAAATCAAAAGTCACATCAAA
This sequence comes from Opisthorchis viverrini, assembly GCF_000715545.1. NCBI lineage: Eukaryota > Metazoa > Platyhelminthes > Trematoda > Opisthorchiida > Opisthorchiidae > Opisthorchis > Opisthorchis viverrini. The sequence goes on along the minus strand of NW_008752245.1, from coordinate 14,556 downwards.
GGAATCCGCCCACGCTGAACGCTGGATGAAATAGCACCATTCTGGCACTCCTGTCGGGGTGAACATACGGTAAGTTGAATGTTAGCTTGATCCTCGCAGATCGGAATCTGTCAGTGTTTAATAAATCTAGAAAATAATAATGTAAAAAACATACATCGGAATATGCCGTTACAACACTGATGTCACATTAACTTCTAACCCTTTTTGCTCTCTTTCTGGAAACTGGAATTACCCCTGACGCCTTCCACCTGGCTGGTATTCAGTCGTCGTTCGTTATGTAAGTATGTCGTACATGCATGTGTCCATTATGTTATGAAAGCCTGACCCTATTTTTAAAGAAAGAGTTTGTTGCGAGTTACCCGTTAAGTTGCGGCTGTGAGATGTGTTTCATCAGTGTTGCTTCTGCCTTGGGTTCTACTGACATTTTACTCAGACCTAACTAGCCATTTTACACGATGCGATGGGGCAGACAATCCGAAATCGTATTCAAACTGTGCAGCCTGTCATAACAGTCGTTTCTATGACCATTTCATCCATCCACTTTAAAGATCGTCTGGTTGGAATCCTATCGGTTGATTGATTGGTGTACTGCTGGTTTCTGCCGTAAAGACCCTCTCCATCTCCTAGATTTTCGTAAGCTGCAGTGTTTTCCTTCACTCGGGCTGTATTCAACGCTTATTGAACAAACAGCTTCGCTCGTTCTCCAACTGATCATGGCTGTGCGCATCTCCAGTGTGGCTTTGATTTGCCAAGCTTTATGCTGCTGAGCTACGAAAATGGCCCTAGAGTGACAAAATGAATGAGTCCACATGGAAACTAGACCAATGTGTTTCTCCACAGTGATGTGACGACAACCAAGTTGTGAACCTCAGAAAGAACATCAATATTTTATTGATGGTTTCTACCGAGACAGTTGGTCATATGACCCAAATGGGTCCATAAATCGTCAGTAGCTGGTTCCTGCCGGGCTCTATCGTGTAATCTGGAAGTGCGTTTTGCGTCACGCTTGCTCTCATCCTCGTCGTCGCCACGGTTGTTCCTCCTGTTCTTGATGGCCTTTCTTTACCCAACATGGGATTTTCATCTTGCAAAAGCAAAACAAATTCATCAGTTAGGTCGGTGCAAAGTATTCATGGAAACCCAATAATAAGTACGTGCGCACAAATTGGGTAAACGATATCTAAACAGGACGCATGTCACCATCTCCAGAAAAATGTCAAGGTTGTTCTAGGTATGTTATGTATGACGCAATAGGCCTCCATAGTCACCATACGGGAGTTTGTTTCGGATTTCGCAATCTTATGAGAGGTAATATTGCTCAATTGATAAGCAAGGGGCTGAAGCCACTAGCATCTCTAAGGGAGAGTGACTATCAAGTGATTGTGCTCGCTTCTGCTAACGCATCTACAGAGGATAATAAAGAGTTACCCTGACATACCAGTGAAGTTTTAAGATGTATTATGAATACCTGTCATTCTATCCAGGTCACTGTGAGCGAGCGATATCTTCGATGCTGACCGGGTTGTATTCAAATATCGGTAAAGCTAATGCGAGGTGGCCCAAGTGGTTAGAGCGAGAATTTACTGACCGGAAGGTCCGTGGTTCGAATCCAGTCTCCGCCACTCGATTTCCCCTGTCAAAGCTTGGGCAACCTGACAGTATCCCAGCCCTCGTGATTCCTTCGGGTGGCATGGGAGCTAGACACCGAAAGGGCGCTACAGCTGAACGCACAGCTAGAAAATCGATGAATGCTGACCATTGTCCGTTGCCTTACTCTACTCTGTGCAGTGGGTTACAAGAACCGTACTGCTGCCTGGAATATCGTAACAACCAGGACTATGCACCAATCCGTTTGGAGTTATCAGACAAACCAAACGCATTCCAGTCATAAAAACTGCTAATATAGTGCTCACAATACCAGTGCTGTAACGCGACAGTCGAAAAGCAACTGTGGTCGAATGTATGAATTCGAACAGCTATGATTGAGCGTTTGTCAGGTTAAACAATCCTCCCACTTTGAAAACCATCTCCTCCCTGATTTCAACAGCTAGTTCTGAAAGGAGCTGGAAGGGTTTCGATGCCACAAAATCTTCAGCCTTCACAAAGTGTGCAACTTCTTGATTGCCTTCCCCACTGAAAGTCTTATAAAAGGATTATAGAGAATTGTGGCTGACTGCTCCCACCTGAGCATGATCATTAGGATTGCCCGCAGTCATACACTATCCCATGGACTAACTATTTGGGATATGTGGCTGCATTAGTTAAACAGTAACCGACCTGCGGTAAACATTGGTTCAGCACCAAACTGTTCAGAGCAGGCCAAAAACTTACCGAGTACTGTGATTCTAGCCAGGCCATACATGTCCACGATTGTGGCACTGACCGTCACGTTCTCCAAGAAAATCACACTTGAAGTGCAGCTGATGGAGGGTTTTACTACGTTTGAAAGCCTTTTCCAGCTGTGAATGAGAAAAAACACCTTTGGAAAATGACGCATATATACTACTAATCTTAGATCACTGACAACTGACTAAATAAATTATCATATTGCAAGTTTTAGCCACAGGTGTTTCCATCGGTCATCTTCATGTGGAAATAAATTTATACGTCCCAATGCCTCAGTATTCAACTCCCCTCCCGCACTTATCTCCATATGCGCTAGTATATCCAGCTTCACCAACTCTCATCAACTGGCATTCTTCTTGTTCCACCACATGCGACCCGAAAACGTTGATTTGAATCTGATTGGAACCTACACCAATGTTTATTCTGGATACTCGTGGCGACAACGAACTCGACTCACCGACACAGTGCTCAGCCATTCTCTGACTCTGGAGTAGTGCCAGGTGTTAAAGCCAAGTCCCTGGAATGAGGCTCGTTAAAGCAATTTCTCACATCAGCCCCCCCGATCAGTGAGTGGCTGAAGCAATAAACAGTCAACAATCACACAGTCACTTTTACTCTTCTTTTGTGCTACAAATTCTTGTACAACTTTGAAGACTTGGGATTGTAGCAGTAGTTCATGATACTCACAAATGCACACAAACGGGCTTCCAGCAGCAAGTGTTCAACGCTCCACATTTCATCGTACTCGTAATCCAATCTCACGTTTGCGCCAGTCTTATCGACCGCAACCGCGCGGATATACAAATCTACAATGAGATGAAATGTGGGACATTAATAGTAATTACTGTGACATCTGTTCGCGTGCAATACAGTTCGCCTAGAAAACATCAACTGGGTAAGTGAAAACCCCACATTATCATGAAGTGAGTTTTGTAAAAAGTAATATATTTACACATTGATGGCGTTTCAAAAATTTTCTGGTCGATTTCCTCCCGAAATTAAAATAGTTTCTGTTTAAGTAATGAATATACTGTAGTCGCTGCATTCAATTAAATGTGGGAACGTAAACTATTATTCATGAAAACAGAAGTTCCTTACAGTGAATTTCTCGGTAGTTCTTGGAACATGACAGACGCGCAAGACGGAAGCGAAATATCAGCCAAAACTCATTGGTCTCGGCTAATGGCTCCGTGAACATTACAAACCTCGGTTGTCCAGTCTAATATCAGGCTAATATCATGCTAGAGCCGAACTTCAATGGAATAATAGATCTAAGTTGTCTCAACACTGGACACAATACAGGTGAATCGCCTTCAATATATATCATGAATGTTATTCAGTGATTCGATTCATATATCGATAAGCTTTATAACACTCTGGTTATCATTGATCCGCGTAACGTATAAGTAGATATTCCGAAAAGACCACAGTTTGAAGTCATTTCAAAAGTCCAAAATGTGGCACACGTAACAATATGCCAACGACGCATGACAGATTTTAATCCGGTTATGAGGCGAATTTTGAAAGGCAGCAGGCACCTAACTGACACGTTAGTAGCATTGCAAGTAGTTCAAGCGCTTGGCATCATTTTATTTTCTGCCTGGTAAGATTATTGCTAGAACAAACCAGAGGGACTTTGACAATCGAAGTTTTGACAACTTCCAAGGTGTAATCTATACAACCCACTTAAATTTGCATAAAAGAGATGAGCGTAAATTTTGATGCCAATGTGTAGACTTGCTATCGAAAATATTACCTTTTCTGGATACACAAACCAACACCGGTTCCACCGTTTCATCTGAAAATTATTCCGTCTCGACTACTTCGGAGTATGATTGTGCTCCTCTGTGGAACGTCAAATCACGTTCTAGATTGTGACCGTGAGAGCCAATGAATTTATTTTAACATAGACACCCCGAATGAGCATTACATGGATTACTCGGGACGGATATTGAGGACCACGTAATTCAAACTCTTTTTGCTGCTGCACTCGCATGTGATGTCTCCTCTGCAGCCAACTTCACTGCAACGAATCGAAACGGGCAGAACCGACAAAACTCAGCACACAAAAAACAGAAATCACTGGGACTTACTCACATTGTCTTCACTATCCCAATCTAGCATTGCCAAATTTAATTGAATCGGTTTATAAACTAGATGATTGTGTACCAAGCACACATGCTGAAGTTAGACTCTTGAGAACAGAGGAGACAACAGACACACCTGCGAAGAATTTGGATTGACCCTCTCTGGAGAATCGGACATCATTTCTTGGTCGAGGAGCGTCAGTGACCTTCGATAAGAAGTGTCTTAGAGGCGCAATTCTCTACTCTGTCGAATCAGTTGCCCCGTGACAAATGGAATCAATGTAAATCAGGTGACTGTAACACGTCTGTCTAGTTTGTCAGTTTTGGTCATTGGTAAAAGAACAGCTCCTCTCCTAACCCAGTAGAATCAAATTTCTCGTTACGAGTGTTCCTACCAATTTGCAATAAGGAATCATGCAATGACTGGCACTGCAGTTAATAAATTGACCTTGATGGAAGTAAGCAGCATCGTCTTGAATTTTGGTTGTCATTTTTTCTGCACATCTTTCCGTTTTCAACGCTGCTACGTGTTTTATATATGTTTAGTACAGGTAGCAATATGCACGGAAATATTGACATGAAAATTTTCAGAAAAATTATCTCAGGTGATTTTCCCAAGTGAAACAACTTCAACTGGTGTAGTGATAATTCTAAAGGACGTAAATTTATCTTGAATGTTCTGGATCAATTAAGTAATCCGGAAAGGGCAGTTACGCTGCGGGGTAAACAATTGCTCCCATAGCAGTGTTTTTTTGAAAACCCGCATACCGTGACTCAAGTCCTCTAAGGTGCTCTAGGTGCCCTAAATGTCCTCTAAGAGGCTCCCTGCAAAAGAACCCCGTTAAGCGTAAAACACTATCCAACAACCACTACTAAGCAGCTACAGGCTACACCAGCACCACCCTTTTCTAGACAGGTTGTGTGGCTGAGTAAGATGATACTTACGTGGCTTTTTGACACTGCCAACTACCCATTCATATTTTACTGCCGGTGAACTCAAAACAATGAGGTGGAGGTAGCACACAACGCTACGGTAGACGAACTGACAGCTTTCAGTCTCAGTGAAATTCATTCTATGCCACGACTCGACATCTTGATCAAAAACAATCGCATTCCTAAAAAATCTGGCGCTCGTCCTATCAACTGCACTTTTGATTTGGTTCCGGAACTTCCATTTCAGTGTACGTAGGGGCAAGTGATATTAGCTTTCATCATGTTAATGTATATGGAAGCTGGGGGCAGTCTTTATAGGGAGCAGTTGAGCTATAAAACATGTTCACAGTATTAATTCAGTGTACCACGGCATTACTATCAGTCTCAGGCACGCACAGATTTCTGGCTCGAACGGGCCATATGGCGTAATTCTCCTACAAAACGTCGACATCTGATTACTACTAGCAAAGCCGTTTCCCGTAACTGCTCTTCAAACAACGTAACCACCGTACGTAGATATATCGCTAAGTCCCTCAACTAAGCTACTCTCCCGAACATCAAGACTGTTCTACTCTGGTTCTGGTCGTTTTGGACAGATAACCCACAAAATTCCGTATACGGCAACCTTAGGGGTTTCCGAGGAGTAAAGTTTATTAAATTCTAGTTTTGAATTTTCCCGAAGTAAACGCATTACAGCAATCAGTACACGTGTGCGGTTGAGGCTACAAGAACCTACGAATGAACCCTACAGTAGGGAGGCACCTAGAATGAATAGGGCATATGCGCGTTTTTCGTCATCCAGACATAAGTGGATAGATCACATTTCATTTTCGCATTACGCGAGTATATGAATTACATGGTACTCTACGTACTAACAAATATGAGAAATTCAAAGGAGTCCGCCGATCAAGTACGCCACACATTCATTCCATTCATTGGGAAATTTCTGGAGTTTCTATACAGGAAAACGTTGGTAGCTCAGGTAATGTATACGGTCATTGGTCTATTCGTTGAGCTGGATAATTTGATGGCAGTCGAATTTCTGGATTTTCAGCTATCACTTTTTATACACCACAAACAGTATATATATTACGTTATCATTAAGACAAGGCACACAATTCTCTCACTGGTTGTCCATTATGAATGTATGAAGTCACACTACGGAAGGCGCAAAATCAAACCCTGATTTGTGTAGTTTTATTTACGATGAACCCGTAGAACGAGCATTCTGTGAAGAATTTCAAAAACGCCACGAACGAGAGATTCAGTTGGGTTTCAGGCGAATCTCTTGTCAAAACCAACTTGGTATGCAAATCAGTGTATTTCAAGAATTTCATTACGTCACAACATATTATTCTACCTATCGAATGCATTAGTTAAGATCGTTTATTCCGAAGCAAATGCATACTCTGAGCAGTACACACTAATTAAAAAAACTGCGCTAATGCCCTCATCCATCTCAACGAGCCCAAAAGTAATGATTTGTAATTGTTGTAATTCTTGAATGATGATCTCAGTGAAGAGATCTGATCAAATACCGGAACCCCTATGAATGGAACTAAAAAACAACGCGTAATTGACACGGATGGTTTTCCGCAGCACCTCATCCAATTCATGCGGTCAATGAAAAATGCTGCAGGCCTCATCAGTTTCCCGGGTCTTATCACTTACGGAATGCACAAAAATAGTAATTTACTGTACATTATTCCACTCCATTTAGGCACATCTCAGAACAACACTAACTGGCAAACTTACCAACGGTCGATATTGCAAAGCTTAATGCTATGTTAGAATGGGAGAACCGAGAGGAACGTAGTCAATGAAATCCTATAGAAAGCCACAACAAAAATTGGGGAACACAACAGGTACTGATGTAATTTGCACAACTCCATCAAAGCTCAGACCACCATAGTGCTTTAGATACGATAAAACAACGTGGCTGTTACTGAACGGACATGGAAAAATGCTCAAATAATGCTTGGAAAAAAACAGGTATGCGGTGCGATACAAGTGACAAAGGTTTCTGAAAGCGATCTAAGATCTTTTCACTGAACCTACCGGTCTGAATGCTGAGAAGAGCAAATGAACAGTGGTACATCATTTCAACAGCCGCTACATCCACTGTACGTGTTCGTTAAATACCATGCGCACGTAATCTGACCTCAGGCGCAAGACCGTACTACGCGCGCACTGTAAACACTCAACAATACACCTATTCGCATGAGTATTCTAATCGCGCACGTTTGAACTGTTACAGGCGATCAGATAAAACCTGTTTTCTCACCAGGTGGATATAGGGGGATAGGTTCGGATGGCAGTATTTCAAGACTCATTGCACCGCGCTTAATTAGTAACACTTGTAGAAAGTCTCGCAGCCACGAAATTTCTCCAAAAGAATCGTGAAAATGCAAATACGGAAGACACTTCACTCCGCATCGTCCGAACGAAGAGACCTCTCAAATCGGGTGTTCACACCGGAGAATTTTACCATCAGTTTCACTGCATATGCGACGCATACACTTGTGCATATTTCAAGCTGAAATAAACTTTAAATAATTGCCAGTGATTGAGAAGCCATCGTTTTCGCTTTTGAAACAGAAGCTCCATCAAATTACCAGTATGACTGCATTTTACAGTAGACGAACAGCCAAGTACTGAGGTCTTTCTCAACTAAGCCGCGGTCCTGCATTTTGACCACGAGATTTTGTTCGAAAAATCTGGTTTTGATGCGAAACTCATCTGAATCGAGTTGAATCTCTCGTTTATGATGGTCCACTTCAAATGAATTTACTTCATCAGACCACATCAATGTCCAGCTGGTACGATATTCAAGAGGCCGAAATAAACTGCTTGAACCTAACTAATCAATCAGGAAGTTTTAGGGTGTTGCATCTGGATAGGTTTTTCCCTTTAGTTTGGATGACTGACACTTGCGACTAATTGGCCAAGGGGACGTTGACATCAATTTTAGTCGGGTTTCGGGACCGCACTAATGCAGCCTTTGGCAGTAGAATTATCTTCTTGGGTGGTACACAGATTTTGTTGATCTTTGTAGATTCGGTTGAGGTGGTTCGGCGGTTTCCTTACTACTCCGTGTGCCAACCGCATGCCGCCGTGTTCATTTAGGCCGACCCAAAACCCCTCTTTATGCTGTTTACGCTGAGATGCCTGGCGATTTCCCCTGCTCCAGCCCTAATCTCTATGAAATCAATCACAGTCCTTGTCCAAAACCTTCCATGTGGTCGGTATCGCTTAATTTTATCTACATTTGTCGAGAGTTCGTTCATGAACCATTTGTGCTCATGGATTCCGGTGCGCAACTATCTGCTTACCTCAACTATGTTAACATCCTCGCGGTCGTTATTTTGTATCTTGTATACACAGACCCGAGTCATATATCCTGGCAATCGGCCCCTCCATTGCACAATGCCGAGTCCTCCGTACACTAACTGGCAAACTTACCAACGGTCGATATTGCAAAGCTTAATGCTATGTTAGAATGGGAGAACCGAGAGGAACGTAGTCAATGAAATCCTATAGAAAGCCACAACAAAAATTGGGGAACACAACAGGTACTGATGTATATCGCACAACTCCATCAAAGCTCAGACCCCCATAGTGCTTTAGATACGATAAAACAACGTGGCTGTTACTGAACGGACATGGAAAAATGCTCAAATAATGCTTGGAAAAAAACAGGTATGCGGTGCGATACAAGTGACAAAGGTTTCTGAAAGCGATCTAAGATCTTTTCACTGAACCTACCGGTCTGAATGCTGAGAAGAGCAAATGAACAGTGGTACATCATTTCAACAGCCGCTACATCCACTGTACGTGTTCGTTAAATACCATGCGCACGTAATCTGACCTCAGGCGCAAGACCGTACTACGCGCGCACTGTAAACACTCAACAATACACCTATTCGCATGAGTATTCTAATCGCGCACGTTTGAACTGTTACAGGCGATCAGATAAAACCTGTTTTCTCACCAGGTGGATATAGGGGGATAGGTTCGGATGGCAGTATTTCAAGACTCATTGCACCGCGCTTAATTAGTAACACTTGTAGAAAGTCTCGCAGCCACGAAATTTCTCCAAAAGAATCGTGAAAATGCAAATACGGAAGACACTTCACTCCGCATCGTCCGAACGAAGAGACCTCTCAAATCGGGTGTTCACACCGGAGAATTTTACCATCAGTTTCACTGCATATGCGACGCATACACTTGTGCATATTTCAAGCTGAAATAAACTTTAAATAATTGCCAGTGATTGAGAAGCCATCGTTTTCGCTTTTGAAACAGAAGCTCCATCAAATTACCAGTATGACTGCATTTTACAGTAGACGAACAGCCAAGTACTGAGGTCTTTCTCAACTAAGCCGCGGTCCTGCATTTTGACCACGAGATTTTGTTCGAAAAATCTGGTTTTGATGCGAAACTCATCTGAATCGAGTTGAATCTCTCGTTTATGATGGTCCACTTCAAATGAATTTACTTCATCAGACCACATCAATGTCCAGCTGGTACGATATTCAAGAGGCCGAAATAAACTGCTTGAACCTAACTAATCAATCAGGAAGTTTTAGGGTGTTGCATCTGGATAGGTTTTTCCCTTTAGTTTGGATGACTGACACTTGCGACTAATTGGCCAAGGGGACGTTGACATCAATTTTAGTCGGGTTTCGGGACCGCACTAATGCAGCCTTTGGCAGTAGAATTATCTTCTTGGGTGGTACACAGATTTTGTTGATCTTTGTAGATTCGGTTGAGGTGGTTCGGCGGTTTCCTTACTACTCCGTGTGCCAACCGCATGCCGCCGTGTTCATTTAGGCCGACCCAAAACCCCTCTTTATGCTGTTTACGCTGAGATGCCTGGCGATTTCCCCTGCTCCAGCCCTAATCTCTATGAAATCAATCACAGTCCTTGTCCAAAACCTTCCATGTGGTCGGTATCGCTTAATTTTATCTACATTTGTCGAGAGTTCGTTCATGAACCATTTGTGCTCATGGATTCCGGTGCGCAACTATCTGCTTACCTCAACTATGTTAACATCCTCGCGGTCGTTATTTTGTATCTTGTATACACAGACCCGAGTCATATATCCTGGCAATCGGCCCATCCATTGCACAATGCCGAGTCCTCCGTAAATTTTACTCTCTCACCTGATGACATCATAAGTACCCGTTTCGTAAGCGATACTTGTTGTTCGTTATACTCCTTGCTGAGTATTGTTGTTCATACCAATGGCCGCCTCGGTTAACATTTGATTAGCCTGTTCACCTACAGCCAGCCGTTTTCCACAATAAATCCATCCAACAGTTTTCGAAAAATTTTGGTGATAATCTGTAGATTTATGGCTGGGCGACGTTTCGCTTTGAGACAAAGCTTGCGTCAGGCCAAGTGACTAGGTTCCGTTCGAAAACGATGACAACTCAGTCGGTTCCAAGTATTTTTCACCTGATTCAACATACCTACGTACTTGATGTTCCAAAAATGTCCAGCGAATAGAGTCCATTGTCGGGAATGGAGGCAAAACTGGAGGAAAATCGCGTATTCAATAGTACAGGATTAAAGCAAAGTCTTCCCATTTGCCTGATTGCGAAGCCACCGGATACGTCAGCTGCTTCTGCTAAAACTGCTTTGTCAGCGGCCAAGTCATTCCTCAAACAGAGGAATTACCTAACCGCCCAGCGATTGACCAATGTACGCCACTACGCCATTCAACTCAGCCAAGTGCTTTGGACCGCACTCTCAACCGCCGACTTCCAGATGCTCAATACCAAAGCCACAAAAGTGAAGCTTACGCGGGGCCAGCAATGCAAGGATAGGCAGATAAGTAAGTTCGATCAACTGCTTTCCATGACTCAGGGCCCCCAGGAAGGTCACAGAAACGGAGAAATCATCCACCAATTACTGTAGTGTAGTTGACCTGTCAGATAGACCACTGAGTGAAGACGAACGCTGTCTGTTAGAAAAGGGTCTAAACTTGGTTGTGAGCAAAAAAGTAACATGAGCGAAGGAAATAATTCCTAGTGTAGATTCGGTGTTTCAAAAGCTGACTTCAACGGAAGCTTAGAAACTATGGGTAGAACTGGTCACGGTCCTGAATTTCCAAAAGCCAGGAGCTCCAAATATTGCACCATCAGAGAGGAGAGCGTTGAACACACCGACAGCAGGTGGATAGTATTGTCATTACCAAGGCCGATAAAGGTAAAGCCACAGTAGTGATGAATAAGAGTGACTATCTTCAAAAGGTCAGGCAACACCTCGCCGATGGACCCTACCGACAAATTACCGGTAGCAGTATTACTTCAATAATGAATAAGAGTAAGGTTGAAGTTGGGAGATCTTTAAGATCCGTGATAAACTATTTAGGATAAGGTAAGTGGTATCGGTTGTATCCGGAATGTGCGATTCAACCGCGACTCTACGAACTGCCAAAAATCCACAAGGCAGATGTCCCGATAAGGACAGTAGCGGGTGGTATAGGTTCCCACCACACGAACTGATCAGATTCTTAGCTGGTATTCTAAAGCCACTCACGGGCAAATAAAGCACCTTCATTAGGAATTCGTACGACTTTGCCAGCAAAGTCTCAGGGCTTCCTTTGGAGATGGACGAAGTCCTCGTGAGTTCTGACATAATCTCAATGTACTCAAAAATCCATAGGGCAGGTGCTCTGGAGGTAACTAAGAGGTTGTTACTGGCAGACACCACACTCGGGGAACGAACACAGCTCTCGGTGGATGAAATAGTTGAGGACATAAGAGTGTGTTTGAATCTTGATCAGTTTGCTTTTGACAGAACTGTTTTCTCACAAGAACACGGTCTTGCAATAGGATCCCCAATAGCCCCAGTTTCAGCTCATATTTATATGGAGGACTTCGAACAAATAGACTTGGCCGGATATCATTATCCACCAAAAGTTTCTTTGAGTTATGTTGACGAGACTTTTGTTGTAATCAAATGAGATAACGTGAACAGATTCCACGAATATCTCACTAGTTTAAATCCGCACAGCAATTTTAGCACGGAAATAGAGTTCTTGTTTCTTGTAATCAAATGAGATAACGTGAACAGATTCCACGAATATCTCACTAGTTTAAATCCGCACAGCAATTTTAGCACGGAAATAGAGTTCATCTCTGACACATCCTTTTTTATGGACTGTATAACATATAAGATTGGTGGGAAATTAAAAACCATTATCTACAAGAAACAAACAGACACAGGAATTGTCTTAAGCTATTCATCAGCACACCCAAAGTCCGTGTACGCCAGTATTGTTTCATCGATGTTTCGTCGAGTTAGGGCGCTGTAAACAGAAGAGATCGACCGGACGACAGCTCAAATCGAGATTGCTAGCAGACCTCAAGAAATAGGATACCCAGTGAGTTTGACTGAACGTCAACTAAGAAAGATAGTGGCTTCAGTATCTAGATTCAGTAAGAAATGGATTGGCACAGCAGTCATTCCACACATAGCAGGAACATCGGAGGTTATTCGAAGTTTGTTTAACTTAGCCAACATTCGAGGAGCTTTCCTGAAGCGATAATCGCTACGCTCTGTTTTGGTGCATTTGAAAGATCCTTTACTGGTTTAAAGGATTAGAGATTGCAACGAGTGTACTAAGTATCACATAGGACAAACTGCCAGAGAATCGCACACCAGAATCGGTGAGCACAAGATAAGGATAAACAAACCTTCAAGGAATGTAGAAGAATATCAAACGCTGGCCAAGGACTCAGCGATGGCTCAGCGATGGTACATGCCTTGGACACGGGACATAGAATAGATTTGGGGAATGTGGAAGTTTTAAGACGGGGACTGCGATTCACACCGGCAGCTGATAGCCGAGGAAATTACTAAGCATTACCGCGTGAATAGAATCGAGGGTGTGGAACTGGCGAGCATATGGAAAGCGGTCTTAGAAAGCCGGGTTGACATGTGACTGTGTGGTTGTCAACCCATGTAGAATCATTAGCAAAAACTTTGGTCGGGGGTGGAAATTATAACCCGACCAAAGGTCACAGCATCCGTCTTACACAACTATCTTAGCACTAGCTCACCCACACAGACTGACAGAAGGTTCAAACGAAGTTCAAGAGGAACCATCAAATGAAGCGAACCAGAAGAACTAGCCCTGGCTGATTCCCCACCGACCCAACACTTGTTCAACCACTCTAACACACTAAAATCCCTCAGCCGACACCCAACAGAGATTTTGCTTGACTTAGCTGATTGGTTCTCCTTCCGCCTTAAATCTCGACCAACCTCGGAACCTAGTCACTTGGCCTGACGAAGATTTTGTGTCAAGAGCGAAACGTTGCCCAGCAATAAATCTACGTGTATTTCGCTAAATTCGTGCAATTCGGTTTTATGTTGAACATAAGGTTAACGGAAACTCGACGACCGCGCCTACCTGATGAGCCCCAAAAAGGGCGAAACCGGTCGTCGTCTGTCGCCGAATTTTTTTTCAACCTTATGAGTAGTGCATTACGAATATACATGTATCACGATATCTCGAATATTGTAGCGACTGATACACGAGACGGCCTGGTGCAGCACACTCCTCTATAAAGATTTTGACTGCTGATCCGAATACTCGGAGAAGCAGAGGACAATGATAGAAGTCACACTCATTGGGGAACTCGCACAGTTTTTCTGACCGCTAGTCCGATTCTGCAGTGCTCACACAGACTAAACGGATAAGTCCTGAAGTACCAGACACGGAAGTAGGGTTCATTTGGGGGACAGAAAAATTGATGTTTTCCTATTCTCGAGCACCGCTGTCTAGGTACATCTATCGACGACGTGTAGGAAAATTATCTAAGTTGATGTTTTGTTTAGACGACCACAGCATACCGATTAGAATTTCAAACAGTAAGTAGATTACTACAGTTGGAAAACACTCTGGACCTACATCACCACAAGCGATGACTTGATGACTATATTGCATAGCAACAGAGCTGGATGCGGTTTGGTGGATTAGATCCCACTAATGAGAATGCGGAATTAATATTTTTCCATCTCAAAACATCAGAGATATTACCCACTGATCAGAGCAAATGTTTATGAAAGCCTCAGAAGGACAAAAGCCAAGAGTGCCTATATTGCAGTGCCCATGGGATAAGGTTGTAGTCCATCAAGAGTTCATTTCTTTTTATGGCAGCTGAGCGCATTTGA
>NW_008752244.1:169778-175317 GCF_000715545.1 Opisthorchis viverrini | reverse complement strand
GCCACCCACAAGTTAGGAATAAATATTATCATTATCTTCTGTCTCCTGTAGGGAACTTTTTGAGAAAATGTTTGGATCTGTTTTCCAGAAAACACCGAATCCTTTTAGATAGCCCGCGGCATATCCTATTGTGTGCTGGTTTTTTCGGAACGGACATCGCCTCAGCCTCGTGAAATTTTTAGACAATGGTCCCATATAAGTCTTTCACTGAAGCCGGCCCCAGTTTAACTTGTTAAATAAAGATGCGCGTTCCCGGAAAAGCTTTCACGCCAGAAGCTACGGATCCACGTTTGAGGTTTGGTATTCATGGACCAACAGTAGATGAAATCGAAGGCCAGCACGCAATGGTCGCGTTTTCCTAGTAAAAAGGTAGCTATCACCTGATCAATGGAGTGTATTTTGTTGATGACGACCGATTTAAGGAGCGATGGTAGTTGGTCTGCTTGGTATCTGGTGGGTGCGACGGCATGCTGGGTACAAGCGTCCTGTAAAACAACTTCATTCAGAGATGCTGCAAAACGTACGCTTGATCCGATGCGCTAGAGCTCTATCCAGGAGGCCTTTGGAGTGTTAAAATCAACCACCAGCAAAAGATGAGTGAAGCGGTTTTTGGAGGAGAGTTTCTCAAGGATTCGTATGGGGAATTGGTCATCTTGAGGGGAATCGAGGGGCTACGGTTGACCGCACCGAGGATTGAATCGGACCCGCGCAGCGGGATTTGGATCCTCAGTGCGTCGCAAATAGGTGCAAGAGTGGTATCAGAGAGGACAGCCGAGATGTGCAGGGCAACAAACAAATCAACCACACCAGTTTCCCTCGCTCTGAGTCAGCTCGAAAAACAGAATAGCCGTCTATAAAAATCTCTGCATCAGAGACACTTGGTGTGTGCCAGGTCTATGTGACTTTGAGGAAGGACGGTTGTTCAATGCAAACTGTCTGTTCAATATCGTAAAATTAGTTGAAAAAGCCGAGGCAGTTTGCGGACAAGCTTTGAACACTGTCTCTGCTGCATATGAGGGTGAATAGCCAAGGGTTGTGTGACGAGGGCGGCTATCAGACTTAAAAGTAGTATATCGGGTTTTAGTCCATGGCTCCAAACAGGCCTCTGGGACATACTCGTTTGCTTCCTGCCCTTCGTTTGCAGGGATTTTTTCACCTATTGGGAACCAGGTTGGTACAGGTCTTTTGCCTTTGCTGGACAAAGTTTTTCTCTTGCGCGGAAATGTCGGCCGCTGCTATTTGTGAAAAGAAGAAGGCATTCGCTGCGGAGTTACCTATTGGAAAACACCAACTTAACAGTTACAGACTATTTGGGGGCAGAAATTTGGCATGCATTTCGTTTATAAAACCGGCACATTATCATACCTCACGGTATGCCACCCACAAACTGGGAAGTAAACATTATTACATTATTATTACCCGTCTTCTCAGACAGATTATCCTGAACTCTCCTGGATATTCATTGACTATCATTTCGACGTAAACGAATGCTACAAGGCGATTCCACAAATTCCGTAATAAATCGCACTTTTCAATAAACGCGAAGCGGGCTGATGGGAAAACTACATACCACTCGCATGCTCCATCAGTAACATTCGCCGCTACACGTCTTTACAATTTAAAAGTCCTTCTCATGCCACCGATTTTCATTTACCCCTGTTAGCTCGGTTCTCGCGGCAGGACTATTCAGTCGCACTTCGGACGTAGCATGCCACTTACGAAGCTGAGTCCTGTTTACTCTTCTTGCTCCCTGACCTTTTATAGACATTACCCCGACGGTTGGTAACGACAAACTGACCGTATAAAGGCTTCCTAGCTTCCGCAACTCCAGTCCATTCCCTTCAAGATTCTGATGATCCTTCCACTTGCCCTTCACGTCTATGGGGAATGGTCATGTCTTACTACCTGTTGTTTTCTGTCTAGGGCTCTCCTAAACATCGGCCAAGTTTTCTACAGTCTTTCACCTTTCCTCCGTTAACCCCTCCGGAGACAAGCGTGTTGCCGGCCACAACCCAGTTTCTTGAGCAACCGGAAGTCGCGGATGCCGACCGTACATCAGCATGAAAAAGGACTTGTCTGTGGCTGGCTGTACGGGGGGATGATGAGCTAGCAACACAATGGGCAGGTCACCTTTTCAGTTACCTCCTTTGCCGCCAGCCACCCGTTGATCGTTCGGTTGATACGTTCAGTTATACCATTCACGTGCGGGAAGTATGGTGCCTTAGAGACCGCTTCAAAAGGGAAAAAATACAGTCCTGGATTATTGCCAGGATTTTGCAGTGGGCTAACTCCTTCATGAACCACTTTATGTCCCAGCAATTTCACAGAACTCCGCGGGAGCTGTTTCTTGGCTTCATTTATCCGCTGGTCAGCGTTCCGGGTCCGCTCCAATACAGCCTTCAGATGAACTGCGTGCTCTCGTTTCAAATTGCCGTGCACAACGCTATCGTCTCTGTACATGGCAACATTTTGTATTCCCTTCGTTAAACGAAGCGTCAAACACCGGAATGTGAATGGAGCCACAGACAAACCAAACGGCATTCTTCCAAATTGATATTGGGTGCCCCCAAACGTAAATACCGCTTCCCCCTGATCCTCCGCCTTGATGGGTAGTTGTCAGGTCGAACACAGTGCAATACTGGGAACGCCGGTTGGAATCGAATACTTCCGCAACCAAATGCACAACTACAACCCGGGTTACGGTCAGTTCCTTCGAGAGCCAGAAATCCACGCAAAACCTGTATTTTCCGTTTGCCTTCCCTAAAGGCGCAATCAGGGATTTGTACGCACTGATGGATACTTCAATTATGCTATTTTTCAACATCTCTTCAATCTGTTTATGGACACCCCGTAGATGGGGCGGCATTGGCCGGGGCCGTAACGACGAAAGCGTTCTGACGAGAGGGGAATTCTGTGTTCAATCCACGGGCAGAAACCAGATGGGTCCCCACCGCCAGTTTACAATTGAGAATATTCCTCAACCATGAACTGTACTGGCGGTACGTCTCAAGAGAAAGGCTTTCGGACGTGCAGCTCACTCACGGCAATGCTTGGATGACCTTCAAGCATGATGCGTCATACCCTCGTCACCAGTTTTTCCTGCATTAGGTCAATGACGGAAACTGTGCTGTTGAAAAAGTCTGCCCCCGATATTGCCCGCCCTATGTCTGAGCTGATCAGGAACGTATACTGCCCGGCCTTGTCGCCTAAGCGTACTTAGTGAGTTGAAAACCGTCAATCGTCAGTCGGTCGATTGCAAAGTATTAACCTAAGTCAGTTTTCTGAACATTTGAAGGTCTGGATGCCTGTAAGTTCTCTAAAGCCTGTTGATCGTTCCAAAATATTTTTGTTGCCTGAAAGTTATTCTAACCATTGAACACCAAACATTAGACCGTATCATCTCAAGCTCAGCATCTGGATTCGCCAGAGTAAGGTGATTAAATGCTTTTATGATATGGGAGCATACTTGCTCCTTACGTTTAGTCAAAAATTCCGAATCCGGCAGACAAAAATGGTGTTTATCGGCGGAAAATCAGTAAAACATATCGACTTCAAAAACAAGTTGCCAGTTGTCCAGCAGCATAATTTGATGTTGAATTTTATTTGAAGTGCCATTATTTCACTGGATCCGGTGCCCCAGAAAACCCGGAAAAAAATGGAAGCATCACATGATGCACACAACTCCCTCGCCTTTTTAATGTTCTTTCTGAAAAATCCCCATTTCTATGTAATTTGGTCAAGGACGCTGATCATTTTGGTCAGAAAATTTGAGATAATGTTGCGGTATTCTATAACTGTTGTTTACTGCTCCACGCAGTTACATCGACAAACGCACCGACAATAGCGTGCAATGACATGGTATTACATAAACAGTAATGACGCTACGGCCCCGACACAACAGTGGAAGGCATTACAGCACGAACAACCTTGGAAAGCGCCAAAGATACCCCGCATTTCGCGGTTTACTACCGAGACTATTATGAGGTACTAGTGCGGATCTCATGAGCGGAACGCGGTCCAAAATCTTAAATCGG
The DNA here is from genome assembly GCF_000715545.1 of Opisthorchis viverrini. Taxonomy (NCBI): domain Eukaryota; kingdom Metazoa; phylum Platyhelminthes; class Trematoda; order Opisthorchiida; family Opisthorchiidae; genus Opisthorchis; species Opisthorchis viverrini. Next base: position 171,283 of record NW_008752244.1, on the reverse strand, counting down.
CCACAAAAATCCAGCTGGTAATTCACTGTAAGATCCAGGCAGCTAATGTCGCACAGGTTGATTGCAGCTATTGAAATACATGTAGTTCCTATTCAGTGGACAGTAGGAAAGTGGCACTAGATACTGTATTGGGAACCATGTGAAACTGGTTCTATGGACAAACGGAGTATTAAGATCGTGAAATACGCAAAAGGTAAAGACAATAGAAAAGTAATCGTTAGCAGCAAAAAGTAGTCAANCTTCCACTTGCCCTTCACGTCTATGGGGAACGGTCATGTCTCTCTACTTGTTGTTTTCTGCCTAGGACTCTCCTGAACATCGGTCAAGTTTTCTACAGTTTTTCTCCTTTCCTTCGTTAGCCCCTGCGGAGACAAGTGTGTTGCCGGCCACAACCCAATTTCTTGAGCAACCGGAGGTCGCGGATATCGACCGTACATCAGCATGAAAAAGGACTTGTCCGTGGTTGTCTGATGATAAGCTAGCAATACAATGGGCGGGTCACCTTTTCAGTTACCTCCATTGCCGCCAGCCACCCGTTGATCGTTCGGTTGATACGTTCAGTTATACCATTCACGTGCGGGTAGTATGGTGCCTTAGAGACCGCTTCAAAAGGGGAAAAACAGCCCTGGATTATTGCCAGGATTTTGCAGTGGGCTAACTCCTTCATGACCCGCCTTATGTCCCAGCAATGTCACGGAACTCCGCGGGAGCTGTTTCTTGGCTTCATTTATCCGCTGGTCAGCGTTCCGGGTCCGCTTCAATACAGCCTTCAGATGAACTGCGTGCTCTCGTTTCAAATTGCCGTGCACAACGCTATCGTCCCTGTACATGGCAACATTTTGTAGTCCCTTCGTTAAACGAAGCGTCAAACGCCGGAATGTGAATGGAGCCACAGACAAACCAAAACGGCATTATCCAAATTGATGTTGGGTTCCCCCAAACGTAAATACCGCTTCCTTCTGATCCTCCGCCTTGATGAGTAGTTGCCAGGTCGAACACAGTGCAATATTGGGAATGCCGGATGGAATCGAATACTTCCGCAACCAAATGCACAACTACAACCCGATTTACGGTCAGTTCATTCAAAAGCCAGAAATCCACGCAAAACCTGTATTTTCAGTTTGCCTTCCCAAAAGGTACAATCAGGGATTTGTACGCACTGATGGATTCTTCAATTATGCTATTTTTCAACATCTCTTCATCTGTTTATGGACACCCCGTAGATGGGGCGGCATTGGCCGGGGCCGTAACGACGAAAGCGTTCTGACGAGAGGGGAATTTTGTGTTCAATCCACGGGCAGAAACCAGACGGGTCCCTACCGCCAGTTTACAAATGAGAATATTCCTCAACCGTGAACTGTACTGGCGGTACGTTACAAGAGAGAGGCTTTCGGACATGCAGCTCACTCACGGCAATGCTTGGATGACCTTCAAGCATGAATGCGTCATACCTCACCACCAGTTTTTCCTGCATTAGGTCAATGACGGAAACTGTGCTGTTGAAA
>NW_008752244.1:163933-167491 GCF_000715545.1 Opisthorchis viverrini | reverse complement strand
GACCGGGATAAGAGAAGGGCTACGCGTGCCTAAATTCGTAGACACCTTAACGACCAAGGCGGAAACAGAAAAGTTCAATGGTGAGCAGTTAATTGCCCGCGTGAAAGGTGCTGCTGTGAACATCGCGGGTCGAAAGTTTACCAGCCGAAATACCGCACCAGACAACATTCGGGACCTAGAAAAACAGAAACCAGGTAAACAAAAATACGATGTGGATGGACCGGTCGGAAAGAAGAATAAAACATTTCGACAGTGCATGTTGACAAACTGCCAATCGAGTAACAGCAAAGCGGGTTAAAACGCAACAAAATGCGCGGTTAACAAGTCAGAATGAACGAAGCATGAACAAAATGATAGTATCCAGTAGGCAAGTCAAACACAAAAACGACGTAAAACAACACAGAAACTGAAAACAAACGAAAGATCAAAGTAAATTTCGGACGGCTATTGGTGCTAAGAGAATAAGATACTCGCCAAAATTTGTACCAACGCAAGTAAAAGGGCGAGATCATCAAAAGCTGGCTGACGTTATCTCCGTGAATAGGTTGCTACGAAGTTTCGGGGTCGGTAAACAGAAGGCACCACCTGGGTTACAGCCTACCCAACGTAGTACCGTGTCACTGGCATTTATATATAATGGTAAATTTACCTACTAGGTCTTACCCCCCATTGGTTCCATGAATTAATCTCGGTGCTTACAAGTGTGTAAAACACTTGCATTATGTTGTTCAATCTGCCTTCCATTAACTTTCGTGGCGTCCTTGACCTATCGCATTGTAATTCTGTTTCTGCACGTGCCGATGTCTTAGCTTGGCTCTGATCTTGTGAGACCCTTCAGAATTTTCCTAACCCAGTTAAACAACACAGTCATCTCGCCCTTCTCGGTTCTATGCTGTTTTGCATTGCGTTCCCTATAAACTTGTTTCATTTCATCCGGCGTGTGCGACATACACGTAGGAGTTACCAATCGCGGACAAAGTGAATCAGAGATAGTAAAACTGAGATTAGATCTCGTCGGCTTGTTGAGCGCAGTGCAGAACGCTAAAAACGGCATAGATTAGAGTAACTGACATTTAACCACTGTCTCACCACCATAAACACAAATCCACAAGCCTGTTTGACAGTCACATATGAAGAAAAACTTTCTCCAACATCAGTCGTCGTTGCAATCAGATCCCTGTCAATGCTGAATAAGACAACAACCATCATATCGAGCACGTAGTTTTCTGTAGGCTTATGCTACGCAGTACAGTCAAACATGGAAAGCTATGTAGTATGGTTCAGCTGTGCGACAAATGTTGAGAGGATTATGAAATTTGGTGACTTGGTAACTCATTTTCTTTGCAAACCCACACCCTTCGATCATATTAACAGACAATTACTGCGGCAGATCTTCATCCGTGGATGGTCTTTTATTTAAAAGGATATCTAACAGAGAAGACACATCTTTGTCGCCCAACACACTGACTTAGAGCAGCAACGCAAATCAAAGATGCATAGACAGAATTTTCAACCACATATGCTACTGAGCGATATTCTCCAGGAAGGATTTTGTCTTTTGGACACGAATGAGGTCCGGTTAAGACCTGTAGTTTATTTGCTTTAGTAAATGAACCCCCTGGGTGAAAGATTTGTCGTGGTCCCGCACAGACTACAGAATTTTTATGGTATTTCTTAATCATCTGCTACTTGCCACTGGATCCCAGCAGTATGTGTGGCACGATCACCGCACAGCGGAATGGCACCAGCCTCACCTCCCGTAATTTTCACGGAGATTAAAAGACGAAGTTCGGTAGTCGTTGGGCGTATATTGCAGACAGGCTAGTTGACTCGTCGTCGGGCTGCTCTTTATCCATAAAGCAGCGATCGTCATGCGCAATTTTGCTGTTGTCGCGGATATCTCTTCCAATATCGTCTAACTCACTAATAACCTCCAGGAAATCTAGTCCACCATCTCGGAATTTGCACCCCCGCCAGTCGTTACGTGTTTGGTTACACTCACAACGCCACCTCTTAACCTACATACAGTGAACAGTCCTGTCCCAGGTAGTATAGTTATATTGGCAGTCTTAGCTTTACTTGATGAATACATTACTGCGTGCAAATCCATCCTTATAATGTCTTGCTTAACAACCTGGTGCCATTGCCATTACTGTGGTAGACGTTCATTCTTCCCCTATTAAAAAACGATATCCTGTATGATGACCCCGATTACTCTTCAGACCTTACTGATCTCATCTCATTTAACCTCATTTCGTCTTCTTCCCATGCTCCGATCAGTGGTAACACGCGCCATGGACGACCTGTTTGGCCGTTGTCCACTCTACCTAATCTGTGCATTACGAACGAGGAGATCCCCGACCTGAAAAAAACAACAACAACAAATATTACGCGCGATGTTACATTGGTTTTGCTCACCCTGAGACATCTCCCGGTAAACGCACAACATCCCTCATCTCAGCCCAACCACCTCGATCACGACGTCCGTCACGAGGCTGTCCAGAAACGAAGTATTTCAGTGCAATGACGGTACGGCACTATGATACCCGTTTTGATAGCACATCCGCATTTGTTCACTTCCTACTTTGACCGCGCCCCCTTGCCCTTATTGGCAATCACAATCAGTCTTCATTTGTCACCAGCTACCACCGGGAGGCGTTCATTGCAATCTACCGAACCTTCTGTCGGATGTAAAGACCTCGGCGATTTGTGTTCGTACTCCTCACGAAGTCAGTCAATTTTCGTGGAGTTTGCGTGAACTCGTTCTCCCAAGTAACTTTTGCACTCAACCCTGCTCCAGCAGCAACACTAGTGAGTCCCTCAAGTTTCACTGCACTCTGTGATTCTGAGTTTCTTGATACCATTTGCCCGTGTTGCATATTACCACAATTCATCATTCCCCACTTAAGCTATCCGTGGCCATACGCTCAAATGCCTAATGCTATGAAGCCCTGGTGGCGGTTTTGGGCTTTAATTCAAATTGGCCGACCATGTCATGGCAGTTCTGCTGCCTCTCCAGATCCATTATTCTGTCCCCACACTTCCTGCAGTCCGAAGTTTTTTGTTTGTCACGTCCCAGGCGGGAAGCTTTTTGTTATGCTCCTACTCGCATTGTTTTTGCCCGCCACTTTTAGATCCTNTAACCACTGTCTCACCACCATAAACACAAATCCACAAGCCTGTTTGACAGTCACATATGAAGAAAAACTTTCTCCAACATCAGTCGTCGTTGCAATCAGATCCCTGTCAATGCTGAATAAGACAACAACCATCATATCGAGCACGTAGTTTTCTGTAGGCTTATGCTACGCAGTACAGTCAAACATGGAAAGCTATGTAGTATGGTTCAGCTGTGCGACAAATGTTGAGAGGATTATGAAATTTGGTGACTTGGTAACTCATTTTCTTTGCAAACCCACACCCTTCGATCATATTAACAGACAATTACTGCGGCAGATCTTCATCCGTGGATGGTCTTTTATTTAAAAGGATATCTAACAGAGAAGACACATCTTTGTCGCCCAACACACTGCCTTAGAGCAGCAACACAAATCAAAG
>NW_008752244.1:159378-162145 GCF_000715545.1 Opisthorchis viverrini | reverse complement strand
TTTCAGTCCAATGCCCTCAGAGCTAACTGCATTAGCGCTCTCTTATATAGCTATTCGAGCCAGACACTACTCTTAGCAATTCGGGGCCCGCGCGATTTTAGGCACATTTCTATTTTTTGTTTGAGCTGTCCTGGACTCAATCACACTCGCACCTGGCATTCCCAAAACCCGCTTGATATGGATCCTCCGGCCTCAATTTCTTCTGTCACCCGGAACCAGACCCGCATTTATAGTTATACGTTTCTCAGTAAGACGTTTTAAATCCTTGTCAAATTATTTCTACACTGCTGTAGATTATGCCGGAAGAAAGAGTTTCATTCGAAAAGCTTTTCCTTGCCACATCTGTGGCATAAAGTCGAGGAGGAAAGGCCAAATGACAAGGGGCGACGTGAAAGAGGCGGCCGAAAAATGTTAAGTAGTAAAGGTGAGAAAGTAGAAAATAAGAAGAAAACGTGGAAGGCTTGAACGCACTGAAGTCTGAATTTCTATCTGGAGGAGTCTGGCCTCTTATATAGCTATTCGAGCCAGACACTACTCTTAGCAATTCGCGGCCCGCGCAATTCTAGGCACATTTTTATTTCTTGTTTGAGCTGTCCTGGACTCAATCACACTCGCAACTGGCATTCCCAAAACCCGCTTGATATGGATCCTCCGGCCTCGATTTCTTCTGTCACCCGGAACCAGACCCGCATTTATAGTTATACGTTTCTCGGTAAGACCTTTTGTGTCCTTGTCAAAGCAATTCTACACTGCTGCAGATTATGCCGGAAGAAAGAGTTTCATTCGAAAAGCTTTTCCTTGCCACATCTGTGGCATAAAGTCGAGGAGGAAAGGCCAAATGACAAGGGGCGACGTGAAAGAGGCGGCCGAAAAATGTTAAGTAGTAAAGGTGAGAAAGTAGAAAATAAGAAGAAAACGTGGAAGGCTTGAACGCACTGAAGTCTGAATTTCTATCTGGAGGAGTCTGGCGACGCAGCCACGGCCTGAATGAGAATCTGGGTGTTGCTTTTCTATCTACCGTGATATCCAACACACATTCAGAGACCTGGAGTGGTAACGGCTCTACGGATACTCTAGTTAAAGGAACAAAGTACTGATGTAAAACAGATACAATGTCAAAAGATGGAAAATTCAAGATAATCTTGACTCACAGTCACAATAGGAAATTCCGTAGTTCCTTATTCCTTTGAACCACCGCACCACGAGGGTTCTAACTTCCTGATATACCGAATCTCCGATGATTGCAGCATTGGTCCACAGAGATGGATATATGAGTCCAGTGTTTGTAGCCAAAAATTTTTTGCTCACGTCCAGAATTAATATCAGCCAATTATAGCCAACCGGTTACCACAAAAGTCACTCAGCAAAAGAGGCCATTAACCGCACAATGCTCTCAGCTGCAAACCTTTGTGATTGGGTGAAAATTTTCGTGCCAAGATGTTGCATTTCGTTCTCAAACCTGAGGCCACTTTAATTCTCGTTCATATTTTTGCAGATCACCAAATTTTATTGTCTACTGGAGAAATCATCAATCCGGCGGAAATGCTGGTGGAATAGTTTCTCAGCATCGCTAGGACCCTGGGATTCCTAAATGGGGCTGAAACTTCTAGCCTGGCACTCCTCACTCAATTGCCTGATTGCTTTAGTCCATCAGGGACACGTCATAGCTTTCGAAAATTCAATTCTATTGTTCGAATACTGCGCGTCTAGCAGAAGTCCCAAAGTCACGTTGGACCCAAGAAGCGGATGGTCGCGATTGCATTTTAAGTAAAACAAACATTTGTGCAGTAACGTAACCGATTTTAATAGGGAGAAGAAATATGATAATCAACATGAAAAATAGCAGTTCACGTGGCTTCAGCCTCACTCTTTTTTAGTCTGTCAAATGGATCTGAACGCATTCGGTGACCTTGGGCGGTCACGCCGTCCGATTTCTTGAAATGAGTCGCCATCTCGGCTCGGCTGTGAGGGGAGTTCTGAAGATCACCCGCTATTTCAGTGCCCCTGTCAGCATTCAGAAAATTGTCCTCCCTGGAGGTTGTTTTGGCACATCATTTGGATCCAATCATCTGGGGTTCGTTTCAATTATAAAGCCCTGATTCTATATTCTCTGACCTGATTTTCATGGTTTTATGGATTATTGCAGGAGTGCTTTGCTTTTCCAGGCAAGGTCAATTGCGCTTTCCAATGCGGGGAGCTTTTGCTCCATACCAACGCTCTGTTTGTTGGTTTTGACTCGGTTTGTTCGATGCACGTGGAGTAGGTATAGTTATGTTGGGGATAAAAGTCGACAAGGACCGCCGACCTGAATGTTTAAGTATCACAGTGCCTATCTTCGCCACATCGCTCCGGGCCAACCAAACGAGAATCAAAGCGGCCAAAGTAGGGCATTGGAACCAGGTAACCTCGTGTTTTGAGTGCTTGTATTGGTGCACAGGTTATGGTAGGCATAATATAAATTAGAAGGTAGGTGAACTAATAACCATTTTACCATGGTTGACAGTGGTGAGTTGAAACATATAAAAATAAATTCAATGTGAAATGTGGAGCGAATAAAAAGGGTAACTTTATTTGCGAGAGTCCCTTGGTGAAAGTCCGGGTGGAAACGTGTTTTATCCGCAGCAAAGCTGCTACACGTGTTCCGTGATTGTCCGTGGGCTTGTGGAGTGTGTTTGATTTCCTGCTCCCTGTGCGCGCGAGCCTGTGTGTTAACTGTTCGGCTTCCCTATATGTAGGTACGTTTCCCTGTACATGGGTATCAGCACAT
>NW_008752244.1:152308-156433 GCF_000715545.1 Opisthorchis viverrini | reverse complement strand
TGTCTACTCAGGACGTACGAAAGACGTTACCCTCATTGAGCGTGTCCAGCGGGCCGCCACGAGAATGGTTGCCGGCCTCAAGTCCGTGGACTACGAAACGCGTCTCGCGATGCTTGATCTCTTTCCCCTGGAGCACCGTCGCCTCCGAGGGGACCTAATTCTTACTTACGCCCTGTTTGAACAAAGCTTGGCAAACAGGTTTTTTACCGTTGACCCAGCAAACACCCGGCGGGGACATAGTAAGAAAATCTTCAAGCTCAGGGCACACACATCCGTTAGACAAAACTTTTTTTCGGGTCGGGTAGTAGCTGCGTGGAATGACCTTCCTCCGACGGTTGTACACGCTCCTTCTCGAACCCGATTTAAAGCACTATTAGAATTTATGCGAAATTTCTCAGCATCGCTGGGACCCCGGGATTCCTAAATGGGGCTGAAAATTTTAGCCTGGCACTCCTCACTCAATTGCCTGATTGCTTTAGTCCATCAGGGACACGTCATAGCTTTCGAAAATTCAATTCTATTGTTCGAATACTGCGCGCCTAGTAGAAGTCCCAAAGTCACGTTGGGCTCAAGAAGCGGGTGGTCGCGATTGTATTTTAAGTAAAACAAACATTTGTGCAGTAACTTAACTGATTTTAATAGGGGGAAGAAATATGATAATCAGCATGAAAAATAGCAGTTTACGTGGCTTCAGACTCACTCCTTCTTAGTTTGTCAAATGGATCTGAACGCAATCGGTGACCTTGGGCGGTCACGCCGTCCGATTTCTTGAAATGAGTCGCCATCTCGGCTCGGCTGTGAGGGGAGTTCTGAAGATCACCCGCTATTTCAGTGCCCCTGTCAGCATTCAGAAAATTGTCCTCCCTGGAGGTTGTTTTGGCACATCATTTGGATCCAATCATCTGGGGTTCGTTTCAATTATAAAGCCCTGATTCTATATTCTCTGACCTGATTTTCATGGTTTTATGGATTATTGCAGGAGTGCTTTGCTTTTCCAGGCAAGGTCAATTGCGCTTTCCAATGCGGGGAGCTTTTGCTCCATACCAACGCTCTGTTTGTTGGTTTTGACTCGGTTTGTTCGATGCACGTGGAGTAGGTATAGTTATGTTGGGGATAAAAGTCGACAAGGACCGCCGACCTGAATGTTTAAGTATCACAGTGCCTATCTTCGCCACATCGCTCCGGGCCAACCAAACGAGAATCAAAGCGGTCAAAGTAGGGCGTTGGAGCCAGGTAACCTCGTGTTTTGAGTGCTTGTATTGGTGCACAGGTTATGGTAGGCATAATATAAATTAGAAGGTAGGTGAACTAATAACCATTTTACCATGGTTGACAGTGGTGAGTTGAAACATATAAAAGTAAATTCAATGTGAAATGTGGAGCGAATAAAAAGGGTAACTTTATTTGCGAGAGTCCCTTGGTGAAAGTCCGGGTGGAAACGTGTTTTATCCGCAGCAAAGCGGCTACACGTGTTCCGTGATTGTCCGTGGGTTTGTGGAGTGTGGTTGATTTCCTGCTCCCTGTGCGCGCGAGCCTGTGTGTGTTAACTGTTCGGCTTCCCTATATGTAGGTACGTTTCCCTGTACATGGGTATCAGCACATGACTTTTTGTCGGTACAGCCAATGTTAAATGAGCCACTTGTGTGACGTGGTTTGTGAGTGAAGAAAAAAGACTAGTCTCGTGATCTAGTGTGCGACTGTGAGCTGAACAGTCAAGGATATGTGTGAAGGTATAGCTACACTTATGCCGCTAGGCGTCGGATTCTCTTGTCGACATACCTGAGGGCTTCGACTCGATTTGAGGAACCATCCGCGATCAATTATTTGGGCCGATGGCCTGTCTCACAATCAGTTGACCCTAACCAAGGAATCTAAGTTCTGTACATAGCTCTAACGGTTAAAGTCTATGACCCACTATGAACACTAATCGTAATTCAGTATGACAACTGAATAGGTCGTAGCTAGCAGTACGACTGCAGTATATACCGGATGTTGAAGAACGAACGCGAAGTACGACCGTGGTACGAATATGTGCCTAAGCGGTGACTAGAAAAGTGTGTACACCGAACGAACGGAGCAAAAATCGTGACAAAAACTAAAGTGTTCAGGCAGAGATCGGAGTGTACTTCAATATAAAAGCAGATATTAGCAAGGCTAGTCAGAGGAACACTTAAAGCATACGTACCCTAGATAGACCCCCTCCAGAGGTGCTTAAAATGGAACGGAATTCGAGAAGACTTGAGAGCATAAGTCAGCGACGAGGAAAATTTAGGTACTCATTGTCCGGAATAGTGCTATGGGGGAACGCACGGACTAGGGACATCCTGCAACTGGAGTCTTACTTGAAAAGTCACCAGTCATCAAACACAGCAACACCAGTAGCGACACTGATGCTCCAGTGCTACAAAACGGCAAAGTTTATTTCATTGTATTTAGAGCCTTAAATAGAAAAAAATGGAAAAGTGGATGAATGATGGATCTGGCTTCATCCTATCGCAAGCATTCTGAGGTGCCTGCACCTCCAAGGGCTCAATTAGACATTCCGGAAAGAAAGTGACAGTATGAACACCAATGACATCCCACACTGCCTCCACTCAATCGCTAAGAAGAATCACCGGATCCCATTCAGGAAGTCTGATTTCACGAACAACAGTTAGACTCTTCACACCTCGTGGTTTGCGCGAGGGGGGCACGGAGAATAACGTTAGTCTCGGCAGACGGTGTTACGGCATGTGTAGCACGTGAACAAGCCACCGTACTAATGACGTCGAGTGTTTCCTGCGCCTGAAGTGTATGCTGCACAACCAAATACCCGTCTTCTGTCTACCTCGTTACAAATTGCCTGACGCCATCTGACACAAGCAGGGCTTCTGAGACATCGTTGATCAAAGGTCTCAAGACGCCTTACATCTGTCGGCAAATTTTGTCTTGCGACCGTACAACAATGCAACCCTTACTATAGCCTGGCACAGTCAGCGCTTGTCTGATGTGTTTGCTTGCATTTAGGAAAGCGAATATGTCCCGGTAAACTGGAGAGTCAGTGATAGTGCCCATTTTCCAAAAACTGGCTCGTAGCGAGTGTGGATCAGCTTAACCTCGGTCGTAATGAGACTTTTGGCGTCACTGGTGCTTCGTCGCCTTACGTTAGCTCGTGAAACACTGACTCGGGAGTAGCAAGCGGGATTCCGCCCTGGTAGTGGTTATGTTGATCATATCCTCACACTTCAAGTGCTGGGGTAACGCCGTACGTATAAATCACCCACAACTCTAGTATTTCTGGATTTCCAAGGCGCATTCAACTCGGTTGACCGGTGTGACACGCTTGCCCACCAAGGAGTGTCTCGGAAGTTTGTGGACGTAGTAAGTGCTTTGTATTCTCAGACTTCCGGACGTGTGAGAGTATACGGGGAGCTCTCCAAGAGCGGTGTGCGTCAGGGATGCCTAATCTGCATTCCTATTTAACTTCGTGATCGATGAAAAGATGTGTCGAACGCTTGAAGGTCTCCGAAACCCCGGCTTTCAAATAGCCTATGACAAAAACCTTTTCGATCTGGAATATGCAGATTACATCGATCTCGCCTTCGAAGAGGAGGGGAAAGCGTTGGTGTTTTTGGATGAACTGACCAAAGTCATCCTATCCGTTGGGATACGCTTTGCGCCCATAAAATGTAAGTTCATGCTCGTGGATATGCAGTCACTGAGCACGCCACTTACACTCCAGACACAAGCACTCGGAATTGTGGAGTGTTCTGCATACTTTGGAAGTTGTATTAGTTCTGATTTTAGTGAGACAGATGAGGTCAGTGCATGAATCTGCAGGTCTCGCTTCGCGTTTGCTAATCTGAGATGCCTATGGTCTCAATGGAAATGTGTATTAGGCTACACCACGGGTTGTTGTTATATGGCCGTGGGAATCGTTGTGTTTCATTAACAGAACTGAGATATCTTCAACTGCTGTATAACCTTTGTCGCAGCACCATAACTCGTGCGGGTTGCTGTCGGCCAATCATCATCATCAGCGATAGCATGCTATCAGTGTTCAACACTGATGCTTCACTGCTGATCCTTAACGGGGCAATTAGAAATCGAGTTTTTGGTTATGCAACGTTGACTTCCGTTGAAGAT
>NW_008752244.1:125140-151996 GCF_000715545.1 Opisthorchis viverrini | reverse complement strand
GGTTGGCAGTCATATCTTGTAGTGTCTCCAACCAGGCACAGTGAGGATCACGCGGTCCCCATCCTGGAAGGCGAGTGGCACCGACAGCACCCAAGCGTTTCGTGATCTCCTTCATACTCCTCCGCCAAGTCAAGCGTTGGCCACCTCTGTGTTTACGCCACTCCGAATTGGGCATGGAAAACAGTACTCTCTTCGGCAAACGATGGTTCGGCATGCGTAAAACATGTCCCAACCAACGCAGCTTCTGGTGCTGGACACATTCTTCAATGGAAGTACCCGTTGTTGTTATATGGCCGTGGGAATCGTTGTGTTTCATTAGCAGAACTGAGGTATCTTCAACTGCTGTATAACCTTTGTACCCATTCCCTTCTTGCCAGAAGACTTTTGGTGTCTAACGTTTGAGCTTAAGGTACGGTCTTTTGGTTTTTCAACCTTCATGCGATTCCAAGAAAATCGAAGAAAAATCGAACTTAGCTATTTTACTACTACCATACGTTCTTCTACCTGCTTACTTTTGCTACCCAGGCAAAGATGGATGGTCATGGACCCAACTGTGAACAAAGTTCTTGCGTTCTTATTCGGCCTAACTTGTGGGAGCCGCTTGGTAATTTCGTTTACTTCACTTCGGCAAACGCCTCACCCCCAGTAGGCTGTTGAATGTGATCGTGGCCCCATCCCAACGTCCTTTTTGGACCTTATTGTCACTTTGTGGTCGTTAGCCGTCCTTGTAGCCCATCAATTTGATATTGTTACTTACGCCAATTTTCCTTTAACTTGTTTCCATCGTTTTTATCTCGTGGAACCCACTAACTTCTTATCTCAAGTGGTAGCCCTTCATCTTCCTAATTTTCTTTCTTTCTTACTTAATTTTAACAGGATTACCACTGGATTCAACTGGAACAGGTGATGCACGTGATAGCGTTTCTACTGCTGAAAGCAATCCAGCTGTGGTCCACGCGATAACCAATATTCTGGTTACTTTGTGCTGTGCGTCTAGCAACCTAACGCACAGCCTCCTAGCCAGCGATGGGCAGTTTGCTACCACATTGGCGATGCTACTTCAGCGCAGCGAAGACGAGTCCGTTGTGTTGAGCGTTTTACGTTTGGTCAACATACTATTGGTTCTGTTATATCAGAATCCAAATGAAACAGCCAAAAAGTCTCCACCTATGTCTGAAACATTGTGTGAAGTAACTCCAAAGGCGACATCTCTCACAACAGCTCTTCCTGAAACGCTGACCTCCAAGTTAGATGAGGTAGGCAGTGAAAAGGTTGAAAACGCTTCAGCGATTGGCGGTGAGCCGGAAGTAAATACAACTATTTCGACCAAGGTCGGTGAGACATCTGCGGCCACGTTACTGCTGCCAACCGATAGAGATGTCCTACATAGACCAATTATCGAAGCCATCAAACGTCAGGATTTGGGTGCGTTCATTATCCTCAGATGACTTTTTTGACTATCATTTTGGTTATTTCCGTGGAATTGGATCTTCAGATAAATCACGCGTTTGGAGTCGAGCGTACGTATATCTCGGCGCATTAATTCTGAACGGATATGCGGTCGATTTATTCCCAATTCTGACCTAGCTGCTCGTTTAGTGCCGAAGTGCTCGGGCTAGCCCTCATTTTATGACTGTGAATGCCGATGTTTGGATGTTTATCAACTGTTTTGTAATTTTCATTTTTTTGAAACAGTTCTACGTAACCGATGTCGGAGCCTTGTTCCAGTCTGGATAACTGAATTTGGTTGCTCAGTGGTTGCTGCTGGTGTGTTGTGCTCCTAAGGGTTTGTCCGGCTTCGTAATTATTGAATCTGAGTTTTGCTTTGTTGGGACATTATGGTTTTGGAGTTTTCGGGGGATCAGATTCACCTTCGCATACGCCTTGCTTGCTGTCATACTTTGGGGCCCCCGGAAAAAGTGCCACCTTTAAGACTTCCAATTTCCTTTACACGTGCCACCTTCTAAAAAGGGGAGACCAGCTTGCGCCTTGAAAACAAAGCGTATAAGCCAGTAAACCTGTCACATTATCAGTTTCCAGTTTGGGATCATAGAGAACACTACATTGGTATTTAGAGCTGCTGTTGGACAACTCAGTTGCATGTCAAGTTTTGTGTCTCCTGCAAGCTATTGCTCTCAGTGATGGTTACTTGAATCTTGATAAATACGGAATTGTCGTGCTCTGTTTCATGATATCTCCTAACTCTGTTCACCTCAGTCAATATTCCAACTATGTCACCATTTGACGAATCATACCGTGCGCACATCCAATTAGATTGTTACATATTATGGGCAACTACGTGGAAAAAGCTCACTGTGATTGGGTCTTACGGCTTCTGCAGTCATGAGGTAAAGACAATAATTGAATGTCTGTACAGTGTCGCACGAGCATCTATATGTTTGAAGACATCTCTCATATGATCGCAAGACCTTGCTGATGAGAAATATGGTTGAAGTTATTGGTAGGCTCACTGAATGTACGTGAGCAGACTTGTGAAGTGTGGCATTGGAACTGTCACTAACCCAGGAAGTGGGTTTCAGGCCTTATATGAGCAGACAAAAGTCCTTTTTATGTAGGCCATGTGGAAGACGACAGTAGAGCAGCACAAAATGACAGAACATATAAGGCACACAAACTTACCTGAAAAATTGTGAGGACAGCTCTGTTATAAAAAAGAATATCCTCGTCTTTGTGGAGGTTTCTCCAACTTATATTGGGGGAAAACTTTCGTATCTATTTAAGAGTCTGGAAGTACACACGCAGAGTTGAGAAGACGGACGCTCTGCATAGTCTTTCATACGGAGAGCAACAGCAGAATGACGTGACAACATGTTAGCTCGTTAAAGGGGAGGGGGTTAAATTGGTAGCTTTATTTTGGAGTAGGGGTGAAGCAGTGAAGCGTGGCTGGCAACATTGATGTTGCTGTCATTGATGATGATGATGATGACGGATGAAGTCTGGATGCTGATTGAGTGCGCTCACAAGAACATCATAGATGATGATGATGATGACGGATGAAGTCTGGATGCTGATTGAGTGCGCTCACAAGACAGAACATCATAGAATGCAAAGCGCCTTACTTTTCTAAGAGTAGAGGTAAGTAAGCTTAAAGACAAAAGCCTGGTTAAAACGAAACGATTATCCGAACACCGAAAATAATCATGACATTTACGCGGGCCGCTGGATTGTATTTAAAGAGGGGTACCTCAGACACGAGAACTGAATGAAGGTTGACCGCAAAAATCTACCAAGGGGTAATGAAAAATGTGACCAGGCTTCTCAATGTCTTAAATGTAGGGTCATGTGCGTTGCTGGAGCCTGGCTAAATTAGAGGTGCTAAGGTTATACGTATTTGGAGATGCCAGTGCATCGCCCTGGACTCGGGGGTGAGAGTGAAGTATGATCGACGTTATCTTTGACGTTCCTGAGCGGATGTGAGTGCGAGTCAGATAGAAGGGGTGTATAAGAGTCATTGCATTAAGTGAATGATGTACGTGTGAACTTGTTGACGAATGTGCAGTCAAGGTGTGAGATGGTGGATGGGTATAATGCCTTGATAACGCCTGAGAAACGAATGTGGGCGTAATGTGGATTGCAGTTTATAAGTTTGACTTCCTCAACGATTGGTCCATACTTTGAGGCACAGTCAAGTCTCTTCCGCAAAATGGGTTCTGGTATAGTTAGCCAGGTCGGTATAGATAGACCACAGGATGACCGATATCCAAACCGAAACATACGTTCTGGAATGGCATTTGGGGAAGCACAGAGAAGGGATCGTATATAGTAGAGGGCGTCCGACGGAGACGAATCCCAGTAACAGATGTGAAGGTCTTTCGTCTTAAGTCCGAGCTGGATCGCGCTTCAAAGTGTCTCGTTGAGATGTTCGACCTGCCCGTTCCCCTAGTGATCATAAGCAGTCGTTCGGCTGGTACAAACTCCTCTGTTATGTAGGAATGTGGACAGTTCGTCAGCCATTAATGAGGAGTCACAATCCAAATGTACATATGCAGGCATACCAAACAAAAATAGTCGTTAATTGACCCTTTTCACTTACGTCTAATCGCGATGTGATCTTTGTTGGGAGTTGGATCGCATACTGGGAGACGCCGTATTAGCAGAGGGCTTCGGTTGTTTCGGAAGCTGGTACTGCACAGAAGATCAGTACATAACTCCAGAAGACGTTCGCCCTTGTCCGTGCGTCTCGATTTCAAACCTAGACGACCACCTAATTAAGCCTCAGCAGCGCTGTCTAACCGCTGGCGCATTCGTTCCCGGCGGCCATAACAATATCTGAGCTCTTGACCTTCCACAACAAGGTGGTCAAAGTGCCTTTGAGTGTCTCATGGCCCTAGTCGGTTGGGTCGTAAGCAGATGAACAGGCAGCGGTAATCTGTGAGTTTACGCAATACTCTCTGGCGTTGTCGAACGATACATACAGTAAGAAACATCTCTTCAACCCTGCTTCAAGAGAGATTGCGCCCTCCCTGAAGTTCTCGTTGAACAATAATACTATTCTGGGGAGGGTACAGGAGGCCTCTATTGAAAATTCCCCAACCGACTCACGTAATATTACCTGTGATTTCAGCATAGTTTGTAACCAAAGCAAACCACATCTATATCCATCACCGTCCGAGCCCTCAACTTAGCAAGACCACTCAAAAGTAGGTTGTTAATCTGAAACACCGGAATCGCTGAAGGAGCCAATCTAAGAAGTCGTGCATGTCTCCAGGTCGGTCATGGATCGACTTTTGGACGTCAGTGACCGTGGTATTCCCCTTGTCCACTTTGGAACTCTGCGGTCTGACAGGCTGTGACCCTCCCTGAAGCGACTCTCACCGACGTGAACACAATCTCTTGTTAAAACCACCCCATCAGGCCTGGAGTTAGAATTGCCATAGTCGTCCGAACCGAGCTCTCCAGAATGCAAACTCGACTGGATGATGGTGAGGGCCAATTCACAGCCCGGAATTTCGAGGTAGTTAACCGGTACTGTGTGCCGCGACTTCCAGTCCTGTTTAAGACACGCGAGATTACAACCTGCTAATCAACGTACACGGCCTCCTTTGCAAGACGGATGAAGTGGCCTTGTTTACAACTCATCAACCTGATCTTTACGACATCTCTGAAAGAGGATAGACTACCATCTTTGTCCCTTCAGAATCAGGGGTATGCCTTTTTGCAACTAAAGATGTCTCAAGTTATCGAACATAGCCCAAATCTGTCACACTAGAATCAGAACCGATACAACTCTCAAAATATGTAAGACGCGCTTTAAATTCGATTGCCTTCCCTGCATTGCAAGTGGCGCGTCCCGTGACTGCCTTCCAGGCATACGACCTTACACTTTGTGCGTGCAAAGAGCATGCCAAAGGACGGGATGACTTTGGTCAGTTCATCTTTGAAGACGAGGACAATGTTACCCGGCTGTTCCAAATTCGACACGGCTTTCGTCAGCTGCTATCTAAACACCTGGATTTTGAAGGCGTAGTGCTCGCCCCGTCATCTCGTCGATTGCGAAAGTAAATAGGAATGGGGAGATGGGACGTTCATGACGGGTACCACTTTGTGTACGAAAGTTTTGCAGAGCTCCCGCATACTGTCACATGTCACGTCTGATAATACAAACTCCCGGGATATTCTATGCTGACCAAGCGTGTCAAAGTGAACAAACTGGTCAAGTGAGTCGAACGCGCCTTGGAAATATGTGAGCGAGGAGACCTATCCGCTGAGTCGAAGCTCCCTTAGAAGTTGAAGGAAACCACTACCGTCAGTGGGCTCTATACATGATGCTGCTGAACAACTTGACATGACGTGGAGACTTAGCCAGCGCACCCGGTGCCTGCCCGAAATCCTTCCTGGAATTAGAGTCTTGTGCGATGAAGTCATTGGCCGCGTTACAGCTGTGGTAAGGTTTCTCTGAACGATCATTTTGAGTAGTTTTGAATACAGTGTTTACTGGCCTCAGTTCGGTTGGATGCATTTTTGCTCCCAAATTACTTCAAACAGCCTCGTTAGGACAAAACATGTATTCGTTGACGTCTCTGAATAATGCTGATGGAAGTCTGTTTGATCCTGTGGCCTGACCACGTTTTGAGATAGAAAGGTCCATTCGCAAGCTGAGGGATGGTCTACAAAAGCAAGCCGCTGCCGGTTAGACTTTACCCGTTGGCTCAACCTAATTATGGGTGATCCTGTGAAGTATGTCTGTCGCAGTGTCCATGCTCTCTTCATCGACTGTCCGTCAATGTCTCAGATGTCAGTGAAGCTAGGATACAGTAAGCCATTCCATGTATACTTCGGTTTCACGTGCACACCCAACCCATCTCTGTGTGGTCAAATGCTGTTTCTGGACGTGATCTGGGACCTAGGACGATTGGAGACTATTTTTTATCATTACTGTAGATTTTTTTCGTATTCGCATCACTAGTCAGTATTTGTTTTGGATTTTGATGCCCCTTTTTACAAAGAAGTCAAATGGGGATTTCGATGAGGGTACTCAGAAAAACTAAATCGGAGCAGAAATTTACCCTAACTGACATCAAACGTTGGTAATGTCACCGAGTAATGCTAGTTTCTGCTTTGAATCAGGGACTATTTTGTTGTGAAGATAGGGATCGCTGGAGGTTCTCACGATTTTCGGTACACTTTTCGGTGTTTCGAGACACTGGTGTTTGATAATTTACTTTAACTACCATGTCAGGAACTGCTAGGCAGATTTTCGGCGGTTTTGTGGACTTATTACACTTGTGATAAGTTTTTGCGTTCTCTCAATAACTGCGCCGACCTTGCTTTCTCCGTTTTCCTTTTTTTGGATCCTTTATTCCGTTGCACGTACTCGATCTTTGCGTTGGGATGAGGCTATAATAGTTGTTTCGGGTTGTTTGTACTACCGCACCCATCCGTTCGCTTTACTGTTCTTTTCATCCACTCTTCAGGAACCTCACTTACCGGCAGTTTCATCTGAATTGTCACTTTCGAGCCCTGCGTGTTGTTTCTGTCCCTCCGTTTGCCGAGTCCATCACTGAAGGGGACATCGTCTGGAAAAAGGCTGTCGGCGATCGCGTGGACTCGGATGAAGTGGTCGCAGAAATAGAAACGGACAAAACTAATGTTCCTGTTCACGCCCCTTGTGCCGGGATCATCAAGGAGCTTCTCGTAGATGATGGTGGAAAGGTTGTTGCAGGCCAAGAAGTACTCAAAATTGAAGAAGGGGCTGTTGCCTCCGCTGCCGCTGATACTGCACCTCCTGCCTCAATGACATCACCATCATCGCCGCCGCCGCCACCACCCTCGCCACCGAAAGCTCCCGTGGTAGAAACAACTGTAGGTGATAAAAAGGAATCGCCAAAGGCTCCGCAACCCCCTTCTACAAAGGTGCCCACACAGACTAAGCTTACACAAGCAGCACCCTCTACTGGTGAACGTGGTGAGCAACGTGTCAAGATGAGCCGCATGCGGCTTCGCATAGCCCAGCGTCTAAAGGATGCACAGAATACTTGCGCCATGCTTACAACGTTCAACGAGATTGATATGACGAATATGATTGAATTACGCCGTCAATATAAGGATGTGTTCGAAAAACGTCACGGAATCAAACTGGGCATTATGTCAACGTTTGCGAAGGCATCTGCTGTCGCGTTGCAGGATCAGCCTGTTGTGAACGCGGTCATTGATGGTGGGGATATAATCTATCGCGACTACATTGATATCAGTATTGCAGTAGCTACCCCTAAGGGCTTGGTAGTGCCTGTTTTGCACAATGTCGAGAAGATGAGCTACTATGACATAGAACGTGAAATTGTCGAACTTGGCAAACGCGCCAGAGACGGTACCTTAGCCGTGGAGGATATGGACGGAGGGACGTTTACCATCAGTAATGGCGGCGTCTATGGTTCTTTATTCGGAACTCCCATCATCAACCCTCCACAATCGGCCATACTAGGTATGTATGGAGTTTTTGACCGTCCCGTGGCCAAGGATGGACAGGTTGTAGTCCGACCCATGATGTACGCAGCGTTAACATACGACCATCGCCTGATTGATGGACGCGAGGCAGTTACCTTCCTTCGAAAAATAAAGCAGTTTGTGGAAGACCCACGTACTTTTTTCCTCCAAATTTAATACCTCAGTCTTCAACGACCTCCCTTAGGTGCGAATTCAACGAGAACTTTGTGGTCCTAGTAGAGATACTGTTGAGCAGTAGCGGTGCCATTCTCTTTACTATTTTGTGCATGTAATTGGCCCTTGTTCAGCCTGGTCCCATTCGTTGCAGTTGTTTGTCACCCTTGAAGAACAACAAGTCCTTTTTGTACGAATACAGTACATGTCCCGCTGTAGCCTTTTACACGTCTGCTGCGGCACCATTGCTCATTTTCGTTATAGCAACATTGAAAGATTTTGTGTACATGTGTCGGTTTTACGATCTTACCTTTCAGGTGCAAAAACAATGTGATGTGGCATTTCTGTGACACGGTAGCGTGTTTCTTTTTCGAATCTCTCTTCTTTCAGTACCAACACGTTTTCACATACAGAGCATTCAGGAATCCTCACAGTGGACTGTATGCTTGAAGCAGGGTTTGATGTGTTGTGAATTCAGTAGTTTCTATTATCAGTCGTTGTTCGAAGGAATGTCTGGGCTATTAGGGAACTTTTTTCTCAGCTGTACACACTGGATTGTGTTCTCTTCAGACCATAGCAAGCAATACTAATCCCATTACGATTCCGTTTTTCTGTGTTGAATGGCTATCCTAGTACCCAATGGAAGTGTGGGAACGTAAATGCACTCCGGTACTCCTACCCTGCACGTCAGCTATGGGAAAAATTAGCAGCCGATGTGAGTCATGAAGATCCCGGTCAGGGAATGATGCTCAAAACCTTGAACTTTATCGAACTGTTTGGTTAGATAGCAGCATTACCTTTTAGTATTCGTCGGATGGAATTCACTATCACATCGTTTCAAACTTGTTTTCTAGGAATAACTGACCTGCAGTTTAGCCTATTTGGCTTTCTTTTTTTTAAGAAAACGGTTTACTTGCAATTAGTTCACCATGTTATTTAGTTTAACGGTGAGCACAATCTTTAAGAATCAAATGAGCTAACGTCTCTGAGCTAGAAACCTATCGTTTCACGCGTCCTTTATAGTTGTCTATCACTCCACGGTCCTTGCTCCGCCCTAGTCATTTTCCATATAAGAGTGAACATGACTGATCAGGCCAGAGCAGCGACTGACGTTTACCAAGCTGACTGTTAGTGAAATGGTTAAGTATGCGTCATTGTTCCGCCATTTGTACCGATGCTTAGGTTGCGCTGTCGGTAATTAGGTTTGTTTGCTTATCAAACAGTATATTATGGGCGTGGGACCACAGATGTAAAGATGCAGGTGCTCCTAACTTCACGTTTAGGCCCTATTCCTGTAACGGTTGGCTGTGTTCATTTGTCCGTCAACTGAGTCGACGCCTTGCAACTCTTGGGAGCGCATCTCTTGTCTTGCTGAAGGGTAGTGCAACTCTGTATCGGTCCCCTGGCTTCCTGCTCCGCCCACTATGGTATATCAAAAGGTACGGTAGCTCTACACAGCCTTTATGGAGACAAGGGAAAATTATTACAACTGTATTTATAGGGTAATCACAGGGTGTTCCACAAGGTCGTGCTAGAATCTCCGTGAGGGGGCGAGAATCGTCGGGTCAAAGATGCTCGATCCGGATTAGCTGGCATTCTGACCAATCAGAGCATGCCTTCGTTTGGTCCGTGTCCTGCACGTGACACACTCCAAATGAGATGTTCGGTTATTAGGGACGGCTGGCCTCCGGACAACACCCAGATTGATAGGCGAAATTTGTAGATCACCTTTTGTCGGTTTGACTAATCAGACCTTCCACATGACACCGACTGTTAATAAGTGGTGCAAATGCAAACCCAACAGGCTAAACGGAGGAGGTGGTTTGTTTTGACACCGACTGTTAATAAGTGGTGCAAATACAAACCCAACAGGCTAAACGGAGGTGATTTTTTCAACTGGTTAACGGGCTTTTTACTCTTGTTTATGCCGACTCGGTCAAGCGGCATCGAAAACTAATAGACACGAACCGCCTATCTTTATCATTCGCTGTTTTCCGATGCTAATTGGCTTGGGGTCATGATTTGGTTTTGTTCACTGTCCTGCGTTATCAGAATCATTTGGTGAGATAAAATAGCAAATGAAATAGTCCGAACTGTGCCAAATGTTTGCCAACGTCAACCAGATGCCACCGTCAATTCGGTTGGATAGCTTCAAAGGTCTCGGGGCATAGAAGCCACAAATGTGAATTCAGCTTCAATGAAGCATGCGGTGATCAGGAAATTTCACATGTCACCACCATAACCGCGACGTCATTAGCCAGGTACTTCCAAATCCTTTTGGTTCCATGGGGCAGGTCGTACTGCTACAGGTTGTTATGATCCTTCCCTCGGATAACCAGGTGATTTTCACGTATGTACATTTCCTACCTTCCATATCAGGAAATTATTCTTTGTGATTAGTAGGTCGCTGTATATCTGGTCACCGTATTATCCAATTGACTGTAGTAGGAAGCCGTAAATTCAGCTGAGGCAACTCGTGAGTAACAAGCAGGTCTTAAGCAAAAATTTTCCACTTGCAATCCAGCTCCGATCTGAATGACTCCTGGCAACCAAACAGCCTCGCCATGCTTAAATGGCGAAAGTAAAGTGCCTCGATCAATTAGCGGGCTACATTTTCTAATCTGTTTATTATCCCTAGCCTAGTCCGAATTCGTCTTCTGAATACATCTATGAACAATTTGTCCCGCAATCTTAGATTACGAGGTGAAATTTATCACCGCGGAAACCCAGCTCACCATCGATTTCCACGTGAGGTAAATACTCTGTATCGACACGTTCACAGAAATCCCAGTAACTGCAAATCAATGGTAGTTTGAGAAGAGGTAGTAGTTTCCAATTGAAATTACATCCTGTGAGCGAAGCCAATCTATACTGAAAAGCCGAGAATCACTGTACAGCTGTTTCATCCCTACTTGGAATCATCAATGGGACACATCACGAAACCTGCGACGTTCCGGCTAGTAGCCGAACGGTTGAGTGTTCGGCCACGAGCCACTGAACAGCCAGACTGTCAGATTTTCCCAGTGCAAACTACGCCTATCAGACGTTCTTCTCAATGAGGGTTGTAATGCTACAGTGAATAATGTACCCATAGGACGTTCACTCATCATCATCGACAGCATAACATCGGTGTTCAGCGCCGGTGCTTCGCTTCCGTACTTCTGGGTATCGTGATTATACGTGGGCTGGAATACTGTCACGGCACCCAGACGTAGACGGGTCATCGACCAAAGCCTTTGACTCAAAAGTCAGACTACAAGGCATTACAAGTCCATTACCATTTTTAAAGAACATGTAAACGCGCATGTCCCAAGGAGACTATTGGTCCCAGCTCTACCGATAGACCAACCTGGTATGAGAGATTGTGTGAGTATCATCCGGATACCCCTCAGTATACCTCGATGGGTCACAAATAAACGCAAGCCGTCACATCACAGTAAGGTCCATTCGCTTCGTGACGGAGGTGCACTAAGAAAAATTTGCTCAACACTAGGCTGAACAGTTCGAACTACTCAATTAGGAGCAACACTGTGAATACTTTCTAATGGCGAGACGAAGTTAAGCAAATTATCAAGCCAGAAATTTCCGTAGTTCAGTCGGTTTGAATATGCTTGGAACCTGTTGAGAAGTGGTCCTTTCATGAACGTTTGGAAAACTGTCCCTAAAGTCATTGCTGAACAAAGTTTTGCTTTTAGCATCAGGCCAATTGACTATGTCGCGAAGTGCGTCGAGGTTTTAGCGAACCGAGGATCGATCCTCAAGATATCTCACAAATGGCTAGCCAAATAATCTACAAGAAAACAATGGAGAACAATAATTTCCATGGGATCTTGTCAGGGCAGCACATATCTAATAGTGAAGATAGGAGGTAAACGATGAAATAAACGGCTAAGATCGGTTAGTAAATGAAAAACGTGGAAACATGGACGATTGGCTTTCAGCGAAATCCAGGTCGCTTCTAAATAGACGCTGTGAGGCGGTCTAGAGGGCCATTGACCGAGTGGGCCGATCGACTCGTATCACATGACCAACGTTTTTTGCAGTCGTGCTGAGACTGCTTCGATGGTGGTCGTGCGATGTCGTCGAATCGACACCGACGATTTATTAGGTAGATGGTAGACAGCGCGAAATGATTCCTTTGGGTTCTTCTCGTGACCGGTGTGAATAATGTACGGCGCAGTTGAGCTGTTGGCCCTAGTGATTCTCCGGCAAGAGAGACGCTCTTGACAAGTTGCTCTACCATGGGCCCAACATATTCCGCTAAAGGACAGCAGGAGAAGGAACAGACAACCACCATGTTCTGGTGAGGACAGGTACCTTATCTCTGAGATGTAATTTGGGCAAAGGGATGGTTATAAAACAAGATTGCAGAGGTGCAGCCGGAAATGTGCGTTGGAGGGATTGAATCCATCGTTGAGTATCATGCTTCCAGCGATTCCCTTCTCTGTTTCTTGTTTCCGTACGCCAAGATGTGAGCGTCTTCCAAACACTCTGTGACCTTGGTTTCCACAAATGGATTTCAAGGATGGAGAGGCATATATCCTGACCGTAGCGTAATGCCCCTTAATGCGTGCGCATAATTTCCGGTTTTTTTTTCAACGTAGAATTTGTTGTAGTTGACTTGATGTATCAAATTGTTTCTCTTCGTTGTCTTAAAGTGGCATTCGGTTTGTAGGTTACGAAGGTCTCTTCTTGAGCTACTAATCTGGTTGTGAGTTCAGATATATTCTTGTTGTGTTGTAGAACTACCCATCTGGTCGCTCGATACTGCTGTTGCTTCAAGTTTATCTCGGCAAAATTCTTTGGATATCCATTGTTCTGGAATGCTCTGTGGTGCTGCAATGTGCCTCCGTCCTCTCGAACAGGGCTTGAAGGCAGCTCTCATGGTTCATTGGACGGTTGCTGCTGTAGTTCCCTATTCGATGCGTTCATGCCCCTTTTGGTTTACGCAGGTTTCCAGAGTCCCATCCACTTTTATATTCACTAAAACATCCAAGAATGATAGGCAGTTATTCCTCTCTAGTTCGACTGTAAATTTGATGTCTTCATGTATGGTGTCGAGTAGATGAACTGATCACACTGCATCGGTTGCACTGGCTTGGCCACGTGCTGCGCATGCCAGTCGACCGACTGCCTCGAAGGGCTCTTTTCTCACAACCACGTGAAGGGTGGAAGAGAGCCAGAGGCGGTCAAACAATGACTTGGCAGCGAAGTGTGTAAGCCATTACCAGCAAACTCAGCTGCGCTGGTCACTGCCGTCTTCCTGGATGGGGACCCCGAGACGGGCCACATCAATGGCTAGAGACATTGTCAGACATGGCCCAGTCGCGCCCTCAATGGCGCTCGTGCATCCAAGCTATTGCCTTCAATGCATAGCTCCTTCCCAATCCCCCACTCAACAGTCCACCTACAGCGCTGTATTTACGTACCAATTTATCAGCTCCCGCATCCAATGCGCAGCTACTTATCCCACCTCCCCAAATCATCGGTGAACGAAACTGCGGCAGCTACAATCACTGTACGACAAGTACACGGTTATTATAGCTGACAATGATGATGATGATGAGTAGTTCACGCCTACTGAATCTCGTTTCATGATAACAAGGTTGTCATCTACGTAGTGGATTGATGATTGCTACTATCGCGTGCTCTAGTCCGGGCACGGAAACGGTGTTACAGCCGAATAATTATCTTTTATCTTCTGCATTTTTCCATCCTGTGAGATCGCCCGTGCAGTTTTCCGTCGAATCTGTCGTTTAACCTCCTCGGACCTTTCGTTTTCTTTCCAGGCATGTTCTAAGCTGGCTAGTTAAGCCTTTTGGGATGTGTCCTCGACATTGAGGTTGAATCCCTCCAGTAGAAGTTCTTGTTCAGCTGTGTTGAGTTGGATGCCAGATAAGTTTTTTCATCCAAAAGTCGTGATTGTTGTGTTCATTGTTCGTCTTGAGTTTGCGCTGTTCTGTGTTTGGTCCTGGCATTGTTTACTCGGCATCCGATTGGTGCTTCCAGTTCTGTCAGATGATGATGATGATGATGCCACCTCGACTGGTGATGAAAGGTTTGCAATCAGATCCCCCAGTTCAGCGAACGAACCAACGATCAAACAAAATTACAATGTCTATGTACTGTCCCGTCCATGTGGGCTTTCTGTAGACAAATCTCTGGACTGAACCCGTCTGACTAATTTTTACCGGCAATTCTCTTTTAAAAAACGGTATTGTTCAGTTACGGACTTCAGTGCCTATCAGTGTTGTCAAACTGATTGCAATTATCTAGTAAGATAGGTAGACAGTCACCTAACCAACGTGATTCGCACGTAGCTGCATTGGGTGCATGTGTGCATCACTGACAATGACGTAGTGGCTGCATGCAACGTTGGCCGACACATAATCAGCAGGGATTATTCGTACGGTCATATGTCCATGAGAGTACATTGAAAATAATGGCTCAGTTTTTTTCTACATCAGTAAACACAGTGGTTTGACTGATCAGCGCTGCGAGTGCACGAAATAAAATCCACCGAAGCTCATTCTGTCGATCACAGAACCTCAATTTTCACTGAGAGGAAGGGAACTACTTTGTCTAATGAGGAAGCATTTGAGACTCATCCAGAAAGCAGATTTCTCGGAAAACTGATCCTATCCCTGGGCGACTCAAAGTTCTGTGGTCTGTGTATGTCGCAAAACTATTCGGAAGGTGAGATTTCACAAGGAACTGTTTCAGTGACAGTGAAAATGAGACGTCAATCAAATCGATCAAAAGTTCTAGGGGATAAACCGTGCAACTTTTATTAGATTCGACGGATGAGAAAGACATAAGGTTGCAGAAGACTCTTTGACAGCCAACGGCCTGCTTCGCCACACAAAACCGGTGTGCAAATGAGTGTATTTCTCAAATTTTAGGCAGAAGATAAGGTTGATGGCAACTCGTGGATTGCGCCTACCTGATGAGCCGCAAGAAGAGCGAAAGCGGTTGTCGTCTTCGTCTGTCGAAGGGTCTCCAACGAACTTACCAATAGTTCCCTTCAAGCAAATTTACTGCAATTCAGTTGAAGAAATCATGAACGGGAGATTCAGCTTAAATTCAATCAATTTATTCGTTAAAACCGAATGAGTGTATTCCACGAATGTGAGAATCATTGTTGGGTCCCTTTCGTGACGAATTGTGTGCAAAAAACTATTCAGACTGTCACACATGGATATCACCAAGCATCAAAAGACTGGTCCCGATATATGAAGGAAATACGTAAAAAGCAATATGCATACTTCTGGAATCGATATCAAAGTTC
This sequence comes from Opisthorchis viverrini, assembly GCF_000715545.1. Classification (NCBI taxonomy): domain Eukaryota; kingdom Metazoa; phylum Platyhelminthes; class Trematoda; order Opisthorchiida; family Opisthorchiidae; genus Opisthorchis; species Opisthorchis viverrini. Next base: position 136,590 of record NW_008752244.1, on the reverse strand, counting down.
ATACATTAATCATGTGGGTACCAAAAGGACATGCCACGAAATAATATCGATAAATTTTGCAAAGTATTCCAGGCATTTTAGCCAACGATGACCACGGGGTAGAAGAAAGAAAGCGTTCAGCTGTAGCGCCCTTTCGGTGCCCAGCTGCCATGCCACCCGAAGGAAGCACGAAGGCTGGAATACTGCCAGGTTGCCCAAGCCTAGACAGGGGAACTCGAGAGGCGGAGGTCGGATTCGAACCACGGACCTTCCGGTCAGTAAATTCGCGCTCTTACCACTTGGGCCATCGCGGGGTGTTTTGTGTTGATAAAATCACTCTATACTGTTCTTTCTCACCTGGTTAAATATTGGAAATAGAACACGGGCGATAGATAGGAATAAGTTACCCGAATATCGAGTTACTGTTACTGTGTGGAAGTATGGTGGGTGGAAAACTGACAGTTAACTGGGCGTTTCCCCAGGATGTTTCAACGACGTTGGTTCAAAACATCTTTCGCATGAATAGAATCGTTCACATTGTGTTTGAGCGATAATTTGCTCGTTTCGGATTTAGTCGATGGATGTAACAGGACGATTCAAATACTCATTCATTGATAATGCTTCTTCGAACGGGACGTGGGTTGATTTGTTAGTCTGAAAACTGCCCGTTTCCTATTCAATCGATGGACCAGGGTGTAATCAAGTCCATCAAATACAGGTTTCAATAACTTATGCTCGACTTTGTACTCAACCATGGAATGGGTGAGTATTTGCTGTGCTCCTAGAATGTATTGTGACTAATGCAGTCAACCTGACAAGCCTCAAATACTTGTGAGTGCTCCCCATAAGGAGGAATTGGTGTCGCCTGGGGACAAATATCGGAATGATCGCCAGGACCTAGAAGAACGTTCAGAGTATATCACAGTTGACGAATTTTTCGCTCCATCAGGAGGTGAAACAGCTTGATCTCAACCTCAGTGAGGTGAGTTCGAGCGGAATAATCTCATTTTTGCCCGTACAGGATTGAGTCGGGAAAACTGTCAGCAGTTTTTCATGTGCAAAAACAGGTTTTTCAATTGATGAAGAGGGACAGTATCAACTGAGGAAGTGAAGAATAAACTCTGATGGTGCAATTAGAGCACGGAACCTTTTTACTGATGGAGTGTACTGTTGGACTTAATTTCATTTTCTGGACTACTATCGGTAAATTGAAACTAAAGATTCATCGGAATATCTGACACACTTTTCAGGAAATGATTGATTTTTGAGGATGAATATCGTATTAAATACTCTAATTGAATGCTTTCTTCTTATGTTCTCTATATCTACGAGAAGTTGGCGTATTCGTTGATGCCGTTTCTATGTATAAGGTTTACCGTTAGCCTCACTGATTCAGATGAAGGAAATTCCAGGATTTCAAGGCAAATGGTATGCACAAAATCGTCCTAGATGACTGCAAGCAGGAAACTCGTAGGAAATTTGAAACAAGTGGACCGATTCAACAAGCCTCTAAAGTGCTCAGGTCGCCCTTTTGATAGGCTGCAACCGCTCAAGGTCGCTGCCACTCAGTCACATACTTCTAATCGATTTTTACAAGACTTATCTACCTCTGCAGGCTTCCGATGGAAATGTTGCTTGACAGACAGCTCTGTGTAGTAAGTACCAATCCCTGAACAATAAACAAGTCGGTAAGAGCATTCAGTAGAACCTCTGATGACTCTTAACTTAGACGAGTGGTGTGACAACTACATTTTTTGGTGGTCCTGTGACTAAATATTACTGACTCAGTTGCGTTTATTGGTTGTTGATCAGGTTACAGTTTCTGAGCTCAGCTAACAAATCAACCGCCACTTGAAACACAACCAATCATTTTGCTGTGTTTTGGTATCCGGACGCCCACCATCTGTAAACCGGGTAGCTAAGTCAATCTTCCCAACAGTGTAGCTGTGAGTAGGATAATCTAGTTTTATGTGATAGTATTCGCCTCGATGGATGATACGTTTTGCGGTTTAGGGACAGGATTCATAGATGTTCGGATTGTGCAACTTTGAGTTGAATTTAGTCCGTGATTCGTAGTTTGGTGGCCCTTAGCACATGCCATTTAATAATCAAACGAGTGTTCACCTGCCAATTGTGCAAGACTAGAAGGGTTGTTGCAGTATAGACGAACAAAATGTTTATGATGGTGTGAGGAGATTAGGCAATTTTCAATTGAGATTTCATCTTCAAAGCCAAGTCAATCTGTGCTGAAAAGCCGCGAGCACTGTGCAGCTATTTCCTTCTTATTTGGCACTATCATCAGTGAGCATTTCATGAAACGCAAGGGTGCTTTGAATCTGCAACTTGCTGGTCAGTACCTGAATACATTTGGTCACGAGGCGCTGATGTGCAGTATGATCAGCTCTCATTTGGCATAAATCGCCACTAATCCTTCAATCACGGATACCACGTCGCGTGATCTCGTGTTGACCAGCTTCTCGGGCAATGGCCCATCAGAAGAAAGTTTTCCTCATTTTTTCAAGTTATTTTTCCTTTGAGCAATGGACGTGAAGAGATTTAGTAATTTTCAAATATGATTTCGTCCTGCAAGTGAAGCCAATCCTTGCCACCAAGTCGAGAAGTACTATAAAGCCGTTTCATTCTTGCTAGTTATCAGCATAGCCAGGTTTCAGGACTAAGTCCCAATCGAAGAATGACTATACTGATTTTTAGTGAAGCCAAATGGAGCAGCTGGATGTATACACAGTAGGTTAACGAATGCGTGGAAAGCTACATAATGGATCTGTTGGACTGCTGGGAAAACGAAGGCTTTCTGGAAACCCAGTGAACAAAACTGCGGGAGACAGGCTATTATCGGCAAAATCAATATTTATATGGTCGGGAATCCGGTAATTGGCTGAAAGTTTGTCCCACTGAAATTACGACACGACAGTGACCTTTTTTCAGAATTCATTAAACGGAGCTTTGTTTTACTTGACATCATCAATGAAATCTTCCAGTCCTGGACAGTGACCCAAAGTTAGATCATCTTGACATTTCAGGATTCCACGGACGCAGCTTGTCCTTTAATAAAAATTATTTGTTCCTGTCGGGAATATGACGATTCACATTGTGGGTTCAAAATTTTCATATCTCGTGGGACAGCAGCGTCGGCTTTCATGGATGGAACTCACATTACATTGTATCATTATTCATCGTAGTTTATTTCGAAAAAACGAGCATTCCAACCGGCTTCCAAACGGAAGCTGGACCCGGGTAGTCGGCTGTGCTAACTCTGACTTACTGTGCGAACACATATTGATAAATTTTGTGTTCCTACATCTATTCTGCAACACGTTTGTGGTCTACAATTGAACGTTTTTAAGATGACATGTTCATAAAGTTGAGTATTCCCAACGGAACGGCATTCAGCAAGTTGGCGAATTAGCTCGGCTGGTCTCATGATTTTTCGTACAACCCATTTGTTTGGCTGAGTGTGACCAAACACCGAATCCGCAGTCCATGTTTGGGGTGCGTAAATTGAGTTTAATTAACCTTTGCCATTTCAGCTGATCACATTTACACACGTGGTATAAATGAACTGAAGTAGTGTTGTAGCGGTGACTTCATGGGTTCTCGTCTCGGTCCGCGTGGCAAACGTGGTCAGGTTATTCCTGATGTCTTCTTGGAGGGCTTATTAACTATTGGACTCTGATGACTGGATTTTAAAATCCAATTATAGAAGTAGGACGTAACGCGACCGTTCGTGCTACATCCAACTAATGAGCCCCATCAGAGTGAATCATTGGTGGGTCTGTTGGTTTTCTTTTTCTCGTCTTCGACTGATTGTTTCGGCCAGGCACGGGAATGAAGTAAAACGATCTGCCCATTGGGACAGGCGCTTGTTTGTGGTGACAAAACAGGCTCAATGAACTCCGAGCCACCCTGTTTTTGGTTAGTATCCAAGCTCTTGTGGTTATTTACACACCTCGTTGACCCCGAACCAATTCAGTTTAGCCAATATTAAGTATCAATTTGGCCAAATGAAACTGCTGTTTTTTTGTCCCTTATGCGTGTCGGACGGCAACAGCCATTCGCACCCCAGACAGTTTCCGATGTCATATTGAACAGAACGTCGAATTGAGCGTCAAAACTAAGAAGCATATTCCCTATCCATATATTCGAAAAAAATATTCAAAGATGTCACTATTCCACATGTTTATGAATAGCAGATTCATTACCGAGGTGACGCATTGACCGACGAGATTTATGTTGACTTTCTTAGCCAGGGCCGTTTTGCTAATTCAGATTCATATGAGGGAATCCTGGTGTTGAATCTAGATAATTCACTTTAGGATGAACCGAGTTGTTTTGAGAGATGGTTAAAACCGGTAAAAATAGTGCCAAATTTTGATGCCAGATATTGGAGTAGTTTTTCCTTCAATATGTCATTGTCCTCTCACTCGTTTTAGTTTCACTCATACTTTTTGTGCTCATTTATCCTAGAAGACGCTCCACGAAATTCTGAATGACGTCGACCGGATGCATTCGGCAACAATATTGGATCCACTACCTCAGAGAAACTGTAGATTAAAAAACTGATCGATAGTAAAAGAGTCTGCTGCTTCAAGACAGCTGTTTATGAGGCGATCCATCATAAGGAGTGCTTAGTGTGGTGATGCATATACGAGCACAGCTTAGAGTCATTAGTAACTCTGTTGATGAGCACGTTGGTTTCCTGACCCATATTCGAATGTGCATGATCGATACCTGAATCAGTCATGTTCTTGATTTGAATATCGTTACACAAGCTAGGGATTTTGTAAGGTAGTTTGAAAAGTTTTAAGTCCTGGGCTTTGTTTGAATTCTATCGGAATTTAATGTTGGCCTCTTGCCCGATACCCATACATGAGGCCTCCCTCAATCTTCGGGTTTCACTCAAGTCATGTTTCTGGAACTAATGCCATGTTTACTACAAAAAAACGTACACTTTGATTGTGACCGTACAAGTTGAACGATTCGTTCACCTAAAAGGAGCAGACAACCTTAGTGCTGTTCTTTGAAGGGGAACACTGCACTACATCGTTCGAATTATTGTGGGGCACATCCATGGGGAAGAATGAACGTCGTTTTTACGGGAGCTTTTCACACAACTTATCTTAACCCGCTGAGAGGCTACACTTCCTGAAGTGTGTTTTACCACTCCTCATTTGTTGGTGATTGGATCGGAAATTCGAGCATGTTGTCCAGAACACTCGATAAACATACAAGGCATTAAGTGCATTTGTTTGGTGACCCTACAACGTCTGAAGATGCGGTCCGGTAGCCAGTTTCAAGGTAGAAAAGCTAGTACCAGCCATATGCATCCTGATGCAGGTCCCCAATCTCCACCGCAGCTCTCCGATCTTCCTGATTTGAATGACTGCAAAAATGTGGTTTATAACGACCCTCTTGGAAACGAGACTGAGCCAACCACTTATCCCAAAAAAAGGCAACCTTCCTGACAAACTCTGGTGAGGAATAATGTGATTACACTAGTGCCATACCGCTCCAATACCAAAAGAACCAAAGCTGGACACATGAATTTATAGTATAGGGCAGCACGAACGGCGAACATGAGGAGCAAGCTGGAGCAGTTTACATTTTAAAAACCCGCCAAGGTGGAGAACATGGTCAGACGACAAGCGCATCCGTGAGTGAGTTTGGAAAATCCAAAGAAACGACGATTAATCTAACCTCAACTGATGGTCCTGATTTAAGAGCAGAAGAACAGTAAACGAGAAATACACTCATTTGCAGATCAATTTGGTTTTCATAAGAGACTCAGCTGAATCTCCCGTTTAGGATTTTCTACGGATGAATGTGTTGCACACAGGCTGCCTCATGTTCCAGTTGGGCGAAACCGGTCGTGGGCTGTCGAAGAGTTTTCAGCAACCTTGTGAGTAGTTTCCCCTAAGAAAATATACTGCGATATCTCGAATATCGTGCCAACTGAATCATGAGGCCGTCTGTGTGCAGCACATTCAGTTGTAGAATATCATAAACAATAGATTCAGTTGAGTCTCCCGTGAAAATCAAATTGATTTTCAAATGAGTGTACTTCTCGAAAAACAGTTCAATTTGGGTTCAAGTGGAACATAAGGTTGACGGAAACTCGGGGACTGTTCCTACTTGATAAGTCCCAAGAAGTGCGAAACCGGTCGTGGGCTGTCAAAGAGTTTTCAGCAACCTTGAGAGTAGTTTCCTTTACGAAAACTGTAAACGACATTTTCAAAGGTGACAATGTGAATCCCATCTTATCCCGGGTATGCAATAAGCAATTTCGACGATCAGCTGGTTGGCGGTAATTGGATACTATGTTCAACCGACCGTAAATGTGCAGGTCTAGACTGAAGCTTCCGCAAAAAATGGTCGATCCTGTTTGGTCGGAAGTTATGACATCGAAATTAGATCCAGAGTTTCGGTGCCGCCTCCTTCCGCTTTTCTCCTATTATTCTTCGTTTTATTCGTCCAGCTGACTACTTTTCTAAAGTGGTGTGGAAGTTTACCAACCCGACTTCACCCCAGATTTCAGTCGCCCGGAACCCTAATGACCGCATAGGTCAAACTTGCCTAGCCTGTTAGGTTGCACGGGTGTTACTGTTGGGTTCTTGTTGCACTATACCAAATAATTTGCACCACCACAAAATTCAGTGGACGTTATACCACAGCACGAACAACCGTCCATTTGTCTGGGTTCGGATTGCCTTCAGTGGTTGATGTCCATTTCGACGACACGGGTTCGAATCCCTGCATGAAGTGGACTGCTGATCCCATCTTGAAGACTGCGTACACGTGCTGTTTCTTCAACAAAGCAGCCATCTGATCCAATTTTGTGCACACTGAGACGCGTTTTGATGCAATGAACGAGCCTGTCTTTGGTGTTTGACGCTGTAGACTCTCAGTTACAGCCTTATATAGCTAGCATTGCGGTCCCCGCAACGAATCTTACATACGCGATCACTTTGACCCCCCCCCCTCGGAGAACTCAGGGATCCTTTGATGAAACAGTTGTTTTTTTATTGTATCATCCATATTGGAAACTGTGTACGTTACAGTTAGATAAAACTGCAGGAATGTGTTCCGAAATCCACCGATGAGAGGAAAGCTTCACAGTCGACAAAATGTTCCGGCCTTCGGGTTGTTATCTCGTTGATGGCCCATTCGGTGCACTTTTCGTGGACACGCTACTGATAACACTACTGGAAACTCTTCCACAATCCTCTACCGGTTTCGCTCTTCTTGAATTCTATCAGGTAGGCGTAGTCTCTGAGGTTTCATTAACCCTAAGTTCCACTTAAACATCAAACCGTATGTAGTTGAGGAATTATTTGCAGAGCACCTTGCTGTTACCGAAACAGTTATTTCCTTCTTTCACACGGGCATGTTTTCTCAACCGCCGGGCCAACTATATGGTGCAACATCCCTCTCACAATGTTACTTTCATCAGAGAAGAACTTCTAGGCTCGGTTCAACAGTGACTGCACGAGAGTTCACTTCGATGCACCGAATGATATTAATAGTGATTTGAATACCGTCCAGAGCGCACATTGTGTTGGGTGGGCGCACGTCGAAACCAAGAGTTTTTATTGTTATGTAGTACCGTCTAAGATTGTCAACAACATTTGTCGTTGCTTATCAAGTCATTCTTGAAGTGTTTCAGGAATGCGTACTAAAAACTTTGTAAGCTTGTATGTCAGGCTGGTGATGTAGTCGATGATTAGCTTGATAGACATCCTTCCCGGTGAATTGTCGTTAGCTTTTCAAATAGTGATGGTCTATCGATTTCAGAATTCAAAAAGGACCCGACTGACTGACTGACTTTTCTTTGGTATGCACTAATCTGAGACTGCTCTGTTTAGGACAGCACTTGATCTATCGTTCGCTGCACCTGCGTAAGGTTAGATGTGCGAGAATCGTGGATTCATATACTGCTACGGTTACTTCGTTCACTGTCGGCTGTTGTGCCTTGGATCTTTTTGGGGATTCAACCATCTAATGGTTTACTGCTTAATACGATTCTGGATCCAGCCTCATTTGTAGATTCCGCGGACAGTTTCTCAATAGCTCGCTCCATTTTTGCTGTGGGATTCTGTACTGTTAGTGGCTTTCGCCGGTAAATGATGTTCGGCCCCTTTTGGAGAAGTAGTACTTTGATTTTACTAAAGTTTTTCGGAGATAAATCCATGACCGCACTTTTCTTGGTTGAAAACACCAGCAGTTCATATGGGTTTGATAAATTTGCTGCTTCAGGAAACGCAAACTTGACGCATTTTTAAATTCATGGACACAATCAACAGAATTCGTTTTACTGACTCCGTCACGAAGAGACTGGACCTTACAGTGGTGTGATGGTTTGTTTGCCTCTGCGGCACATTGAGCTATACTGGGGGGGGTGTCCGTGGGACAGTCTTTCACACCTCGTTGGTCAATTGTTAGAGGTCTGACGAACGAAGACTCCTGGACCTCTAGGTTGAAAGTTGGAACATGTGTGGCGACTTATTTCGTAAAAATTGAAATACACTTGCAATTCCCGCAGAACACCGCTACCTTGCGGTCAGGCTTTTGAACTGAAGGCTTTGGTTGATGATCCTGTCTAAGTCTGGTTGCCCTCACAGTATCCCAGCCCATGTACAACCATGAATTGCACACATACTAATAAATTCATGCCACACCAACCGTGGTGCGATCATCGGGGTCATCTTACTTGCTGCATCCAACAAGGCAGGTTAGCGAAAACAGGCTATGCCGTTTGACAACTCTCTCCTTGTAAGCCCCTCACTTAGGACTGATGACTTCGTTTGTCCCGCATTTGTTTTGGCAACAACACCTGCGCGTCATCCGATGCTGGCATCCTGAGGGAGCTCAAAATCAAACTTCAAGCCCCAACGCCTAGTCTATCTGTCTTTTTCAACGTCAGCACTCGGAAGCAAGCAGGCTAACAGGCTGCTTTCGCTCTCACACTGGACTCGCTTGGCATTGATGTGTGCTGTGCATCAGAAGTGGGAATTCAAGATGCAAGCACAGTGGTTGAGCCAACTGTCCCATCATTCCTTGCCTGACTGGATACCCGTTGCTAGTTGTCTGTGTGGGATTCTTTCTGGCCACATCATTAGGGCAGCCGAGCATCAGTGTCAACCACCGACATGCTGCCGATAACGATATTCCTGTTTTACTGACTCCCCCAATATCGGTTTCTTCCCCCTAGTCATGAAATCCTTAACCTGCATAACTCACGTGACCCTGGGTCAAAAACTCAGCAAATCATACTTAAATTTAGTAACTAGGTGCGTCTAAACCCGCTGCGCGACGCACGCTCACGCATCCTTCTCATCAAATACCACATTACAATCAATAGTTTTGCTTTCACGAATGTCATTTTCTACTCTAAATTCTGTAACTGTAATCCTGTTTCTGCTGTTTATTTTTCAACGTTTTGGTGCTTCTAGGCAGAATATTTACAATTTAGTCCATATAAGCCTACTGCGACGAGTAATATTACCAATCTGCAATAGGTTTTCTCTGATTGGCTATTTTTACACCTCTCCGATAGAGCCCCTGATTTCTTTGATTCATTGTTGTTCTGGAATCGACAGATGATTAGAACGTTCTGAACTGTGATTTACCATCGAAGGAAAACAAATCCACATAGTGGCTAAATATGGAGTGCGTGCAAGCACTCTCCTGTCAAATCCGAAGGCCTCGGCTGCCCATCTGTTCGACGAATCAATGCTGAAGTCGCCAGATTGCATATTACCGCTTGTTTTTCGCGCTTCGGGATGATCGAAAGTCAAGTTTCTATTGGAATTTAGGCCACATATCAACACTGGAATGTTATTACTTCGGCTTCAGACTCAAGCTACGAAAAATCCATTTTTGATAAACATCTAAAAAGACAGTTACTTCAACACTCGGCTTTCACTGTTATCTCCTGGCGTAAATAGATTCGTCATTTGCCTGATGACTTTTAAGAAGCAGTCGCAGTTAAACAAGGCACAATTCCCGTACACAAACGCGTTGGTTACGCTTAGCAGGCATGGAAGTAGATAGAAAGCCTAAGGCATTGGTGTCATATGATTTGTTTTACTTGCGATCTTGTCAATTTGTAAATACAAGCTTCGTAAAGTAGTATATTATATATATTATATATAAAATATCAAGAATTATAGCGTACATCGGTGTGATTCTCAAGTTTGGGACAGCTTGTGGATCCCTCTTCAAACCACACCTTTATGGTAAATAAATAAGTGCGCATTGTTCAAAACTGGGTCGTCGTACACACAGATAATATCGAATTTATTATGCTCCTCCATGTTCTCAAACTGCCAGAAGCAGATTTTTAAATATCGCGGACAAGTTCCAAGTCACAAGCTTGATTTTCTGGTTGAATATCATCTAGAAATTAGGGAGTCACAAAGGAGAGCTTCAGCTGGGTTCCAGATGAGTCTTCTGTCAAAACCGAATTGGTCTGCAAATGAATGTATCGGTAGAAGATGATAAACTCCTTCGAAATGAATAAATTCACGAAGTGGTTCCGTACACTGAGCGTTTTGTTCAGTCCACTGTAGCTGTGGTTTAATGGAACCAGGCACAAATAATTGAAACGATCGTGCACTGTTTACTGACCAAGGGCATATTCATGAATCCTGAGCTCTTTTAACAATAGCCGGAGATCCATTCTGAGTCATATAATAATATAAGTACGTTGCAGCACCGGATGTTAGCAAGTTCAGTGAGGTGCTAATTTCACAAGAATTTGTTAGATGCATAGTGAGGGTTTCAGTTGAGTGAATGGATCAGCTAGTCACGTCTGCGCTGTTCTTTTGGCAGTCCGTGAGGGAATCTCAGGAAAGTTAGGTCCGCCGCTTCCCGTTAATTATATCTGCCTAATCCCCGACGAACTGTAGCTATGAATCTTACAGAGACTGGAAGAGTCAATATTCACCAATGAGAGAAATGATTTCTTCGGTTGTATATTAAACATCTCTTCATCGCCATTACCGGCTTTCAGCATGAGAACTCATACCGAGTTACTTAAGGCTCACCAACCACAAGCCAAGCATAGACTAGGTTGGATCACGTATATATATGATATATATAATATATACTATATAATATATTAAATACATAATATATAGTTATATAACATTATACATATATATCTAAATAATATACACATATGTAATATGTATAATATATAATATAATATATACAATTATCACTTATTTTTTTTATTTTTCAAGAGCATGGTCGCAAACGATGAATACGAAAGAGTAACAGGAGAATATGGGAGAAAAGAGAGAAACGTCTCATTCGAAATCATGCCAAGGACAGTGCCAGTCTGATGAGGTGAATCCCAAAGTATGTGAAGATTTTGGTATGGGAACACGCGTCTAGAGACCAACAACCAAAGAAAGGACAAACAATGGTGAATGCTCTTCAAGGCGCAGTGT